>NC_134125.1:17347500-17587500 GCF_040939455.1 Microcebus murinus | reverse complement strand
CCCTTCAAAGACACCAGGCATTTCACCAGCATTTTGAGGGGAGTATTTTCATGAGCTCACAGCCTGATGGGAGGAGCTCTAAAGTCACATTGCCAAGGGTATGGGTGAAGACAAGGGCAGACAATTAGAGCCATTATAGCAATTCAACACACCTGTCTACATCTGTGGTCACAAACAGAAATTCAATTGTATTTATGTAGATTTAAACCTCAAATCCCCCATAAGCAAAGTTGAATCATAAAACTTTTATGATTGGTTGAATCATAAAAATTGCCCATATTTGACGTTTAAAAAACAGTTTTATTGAGGTATAATTTACATACCATAAATTCACCCATTGAAGTGCACAATTCAGTGATTTTTAATAAATTTATAAACTTGAGCAACCATCACCACAAGCCAGGTTTAGGACATTTCTCTCGCTCCCAAAAGATCCTTCTCGTCTGTTTGTGGCTGGTCCTCCATTCCCACTGCCCAGTCCTAGGCAGCCACCAATCTGCTTCTGACTCTGTAGATCTGCCTTTTCCGGAGATTTCGTATAAATGGAATCCTATAATATGAGGTCTTTTTGCATCTGTCTTTTTTCACTTAGCATAAGGTTTTTGAGGTTCAGCCTGTGGCCGCCTGTATCACTCGGTCATTTCTTTTCATTGCTGAGTATTATTTCACCGATGTGGATGTGTCACATTCAGTTTATCCATGCACCAGTCAATGGCATTTAGGTTGTTTTGCTTTTTGGCAATTATGTGTACTGTTGCTCTGAATATTTGTGCACAAGTCTTTGTGTGCACATATACTTTTACTTCTCTTGGATCAATTCCTAGAAGTAGTCTGTTGGGTCATGTGGTAAGTTTGTGTTTAACTTTGTGAGAATCTTCCAGACTGTTTTCCAAAGCGGCTGCACCATTTTACACCCCCACCAGCAGTGTATGGGAGTCCCAGTTTCTTTACATTTCACCAACACTTGCTATTATGAGTCTCTTTGATTATCAACTGTTTTATGACCTACGAAAATGGCATTTCATATGGCTCAACTAAATATTGCCGTGCCCATTTTACAGTTGTGAACCTGAGACACCGATGTGAAAGATAGCAAAAACTGGATTCAAATTCACTTTGGTCTGCCATGCAGGCCGAGCTTTGGAGTTGGGTGTGGCTGCCCTCCTCTCTCTTTGGAAGCTCAGCCCTGACTTGTCTTCCCGGTCACCAGAGAGGCTTGCTCCAATCTCAGAATCTCTTTCACCCATCTCTCAGTTACTCCGGAGGCTGGTTGTGCCGATACCCAGGTGTGCTGCCTAGACTTAGGCACGGAGAAAGGTCCCCTCCATGCTTGTTGCTCTGTGCAACTGATGCTGCAAGAAAACAGTGCTTGCCTAGGTCTTTCTGAATGCCGTGAGCTTGTTCCTATGTCGGCATTCCTACTGGGAGTTCCTTGGCTTCTTCTTAATGCATCCCCCATGCTATGATTTGAATGAGTCCCCCAAAGTTCAAGTGCTGGGAACAATCCCCAGCACAACAGGATGGAGAGGTGGGACCTTTAAGAGGTGATTAGCTCATGAAGGCACTGCCCCCATAAAGAGATTGGAGCTGTTATCTTGGAGTGGGGTCCTTATAAAGGATGAGTTTGTGCCCCTTCCCTCTCTCTGTCACCCATGTGATGGTCTCTGTCATGGGATGGGATGACACTGCAAGGAGGCCCTTACCAGGTGTGGCCCCTCGACCTTGGACCTCCTGACCTCCAGAATTGTGAGCCAGATCAAGTTTCTGTCCATTATAAATTACCCAGTTTCTGGCATTCTGTCACGGCAGCATCAAATGGGCTAAGACGCTCTATAAACTCCAAGACGAGTTTGTTGGAGTTTGTTACTACGCTATTGTTATAAGAGATCCTCTTTGAGGTTTGCTGAATTTGTCCTGTCACCCGGGGGAGATTTTTCTCTCCAGCTATTCATCAACGGATGCTTTCCTGGAAACACAATTATTTCAGAAATGTGTTCTGACACCCCGAACCTCTGTGCAAGCTCCCACGAAGTCTTGGTTGGGGGTAAGACATGCAGAGCTTTCAGAATGCTGGCCTGAAAACCAGCGCTGGCCTCTGACGAGGTTTCTGCTGGTCTTTGGGGAAATGAAGAATAATGTTGAGAGAGTGCTCAGAAAGCCACATCTATGTAAGTTAAAGGGCTCTCATCTGTCCTGTGATTATGTTTTTTCTCTACTTGTAAAGTGTTAAAATGCCTTTGCTTTATGAAATGATGGAGGTAAAAGATGGTAGTCATTTTTATACAATATCTTATTTGGCAAAATAGAAAATGGAATATGCAATGTCTATCTGTCTGTCTGTCTTACCTATCTATTGATTATTTAATTTACTTGACTGAGAAGTCACGTCTGAATGTCTGCAACCATTGTCCCTGGGAGCAAGACATGGGAATAAGGGAGAAATGGTCAAACCTACCTTTAAACTCTACAGACCTGGTTTTAAATGGAACCCTATCACTTTGTTGCAATTTGGTCTTGGGTAATATTAAATAATAATAATGGCAACAACACAGACGGAAACAAACACTTTTCAGAGAGCTCTTTCTGTATGCCAAGCATCGTTCTAAGCACTTCATATTCCCAAATCATTTGGTCTTTATGATACCCCATTTTACAGAGGAGGGTTCTGGATTACACAAGGGAAGTCCTTTGCCACCCGGGCTTGGGGGGGAGTCCGAATAAGGGGTCTAACTTCAGAGCCACAATAATGCCACATGGTATGTGCCACTTTCTTCAGCAGTAAAATAGAATGAAAACTACCAGGGTTGCAGTAGATAAATTAATGTGCAAAGGGGCCAATACATTGCTCAACCCACCCATGGTAGGTACTTAATTAGCATCCTTTCCTTGGGGCAAACCCTCTAGATTTCTCATAGAAGGTGAATTAGCTGGCTAGCTGCTTGGGTTGGGGAACCAAGTGACCTGGATCTAAGTCCCAGTCTAAACCCTGGGCAGGTTGCTCACCATCTCTGTGCCTCAGTGTCCTCCACTATGGAAGGCTGCGGGCAATCGAGGTCATTTTTCACTTTGTACAATATCCATCCTCTGACTGGTGAGAAGACCAGAAATAAAGGACTGGGGAGCCGTGTCTGGCTTCTGCTTCTCCGTTCTGCTCCTCCTGGCCCGGATGCACGGCTCACTGCAGTGATGTGTGGCTTAGCGTCTCCCGCCCTCTGCCTGGCAGCGCCGGCTTCTCTGCAGCCCTGCCCGCCCAGCCAAGCTCGGCCGCGATGCCAGCGCTGGCCCCAGCGGAGGGAGGCCCAGCCAGCCGCAGCAGCGGAGCGTTAACGGAAGCCCGAGTCAAACTCCATTTCCTTTTGTGGAGGGAGCCTGGCCTGCCGCAGGCCAGGAGCCAGGCCAGAGCGCTGTTGGCACAGGACCCGGATGCCCTGTGAGAGCCGCACTCGTGGTGCCAGCAGGAGCAGCCCGGGCGCCTCCCCCCTCCCCCCATCTCTCCACGGTCTCCCCAGCCCCCAGGGACATCTGTCCTTGGGCCTATTGTCCAAATGAGAAAACTGAGGCTTGGACAGGCAAGCTTGTTTGTAAGATATCCCAGAGCAAAAAGAGTTAGCTGGGGTTTGATTCCAGGTCTCTTTCAACACAGTTGTCCTTTCTGTAGTGCCTTTTGATTTTTCTTGCTCACTCTTAGGTACAAATGACTCACCAACAAAGCTCAAAATGTGGTGCCCTCCTCGGAGAGCTTCATGCAAAGGAAGATGTTTAAAGGGCAGCTGATGGAGGGTTTATGCAGGATTTTAAGGACACAAGAATTGTCTTGCAGAGTCTAGAATGCTACCAAGTGCCATTTTGTGAGTATTTTCGATGTGCCAGGGGCTGGGCTTTTCATATCTCACCGAATCCTTACAATAGCCCAACAAGGTCAATACTGACAGTCCCCAATGTCCAGATGCAGAAGCAGAAGCTCAGAGAAGAACAGTAGCTGACTCCAGGTCACACAGCCAGGAAAGGAGGGTCTAGGGTTTGAACTCAGGACTGTGGCTTCAAAACAAATTCCTACTGTTGGTGACTGCCAGCCCATGTGGCAGCAACCTGTCCCCCAGTGGCTGGCCCAGGAGGTGTTCTGCACATACTGGAGTGAATGTGCCTTCTCTCCTGCACACACAGGACACGATGCTGGTCACACAAAAATCTAAAGGGACTACAACACTGAATCCTGAGGCTCCAGTGCAAAGTGGGGGTACCATTCTTGGCCCTGCCATTCACTGGCCTTTAAGACTCTCTTTTAAGACTGAAATCAGATTCAGTCAAGGAGGACAATTAATTCCTACTTGGATGACAACTCTCAATCAATGAATTGGTGATGAACTCTCATCAACTCTAGCTGCTGTCTAGAATGCTGTATTGAGAAGAACTGTAAGGCTCAACAATCTATTAGTGATGTCTGTCACTAAGGGCTGGGGGTAGATTCAAGGGCAAATTGCGTGCTATGTATTTGCAAATCTTAAGTCAGGGGATCTCTAAGATCCCTAAAAAGAGCTCCAACCCTATCTCAAAAAGCAGACTACTTCCACTTTAGCACTAGGTGTGGGGTGTCAAGACCTTAAGGTCACCAGGTAAAAGACGGCATCCTATATTTTTATCTGCTACATCTGCCTACCCTACGAGAACTCCAAATTTAAAAGACCCCAAGAGTATCTCTCCAGCTGCTAGATTTACTCTCAACTTTAGCCACAGCTGATGTACACAGTAGTGCCCTGTTATCCTCAGGGGCTATGTTCCAAGACCCCAAGTGGCCTGAAACAGTAGATAGGACCCTACATATATTATGTTATTTCCTATACATACATGCATAAGTATGATAAATTTTAATTCATGAATTTGGCACAGTAAGAGATTAAGAACAATAACTAATAGCAAAATAGAACAATTATAAAAATACACTGTAATAAAAGTTTTGTGACTGCGCTCTCTCTCTCTCCCAAAATATCTTAATATCTTCAGGTGGCAGTTGACCTCTTATAACTGAAACCACAGAAAGCAAAACCACGGGAAAGCTGGGGGCGGCCACAGATGTCTACGCACTTTCTTCTCCTTTGTAATAAACTCGGCTCAGCTGGTAAGCCAATTTTCTACTCGAACGTGGAGATATCAACCTTGCGAAGTCAAGGCAACTGAGTTGCTTCCAGGTTAAACCCAGTCTTTTTGGGCAATCACTTGGTCGATGCTGCATTCTCCTCCACCGCCCCCTTTCCTTATCCCTGGGTGGCATTTGAGTTCAAGGAAGGTTTCTGTCCTTGCTGGACCTCCTGCCAGGCCTCAGATGACAGCTGTCACCCCGCTAAGGCCTAAAGCGCACCAACACGTGCGGTTGTCAGGCTCACATGCCACAGGTTCCAGCTGGCAGGGCTCAGCAGGAAATGGCCTTATTGCACCCCGGGGAGGGCTGAATGACTTCACCGGGACTGGGAAACTCGTGCATGGCTACGCCATGGCCCGGGAGCCACTGTGGACATCAGCGTTATCAAGGAACCCTGTGGACTGGGAAGCTGGGAGCCCTAGGATGCTCCTCCACTTCCAGGGTCCACAGTGGGCCCTGTCACTTCTTCTCTCTGAAGATCAGGCCCCTGGGGCCCGCTCAGAGGGCCCCCTGCTACTGGACTCCCGCTCAGCCCTCTGACATGGAGAAAGGGACGTCACGCCTTCATACATCCTTCTGCACTCCGGTGTGTGCTCCTTGGTTGTTGATATCAATCTCTGTGTGCTCCTGGTTGTTGATATCAATCTCTGTGTGCTCCTGGTTGTTGATATCAACCTCTATCTGCTCCATGTTGTTGATATCAACCTCTGTCTGCTCTTGGTTGTTGACATTGGAAACCAACAAGCAGGGGGTGGAGGGGCGGGGGTGTTTCTTTTCAAATGTTTGATATTTTCTGCTTGAATGTGGAAATCCACGGCCTTCAATACTGTAGTTCCTGTTACAGATTCACAAAAGTCCACCCGAGAACACAGAGCAATACTTTGATTCTTGATTCCTCTTCCGTGTGTGCACGTCTGTGCCTCCCTTCCCCGAGGGTGATCTGACAGCATCCCTCACTGCTGCTAGAAAGACAGGCAGAAAGAGGGAGGACAGGGACTGGAATATAAATACAGTTTTTCATATCAATATATTATGCTGCTATGGATAAATTTGGAGCAAATTATAAAATCCACAAACCAACATGATTCTATTCCCCGATACAAGAAAGAATCATGTAAACACAAGCTGTGCATCTAGTCTGACTTATTTCCAGGAGTGCTTATGTATCCGTAGCCCGGATCCTACTTTCCCAAGGGTATTTCTGTACATCCATCATCACATTTCCATCTCAACCTCGCGGGGAGAAGACCGTACCAGACTTGCAGCTAGAGCCCTGGTGCCAATTTTTCATTCATTCTCTCCATTCGCCTATTCATCTGTGGTAATTCTCACACCTGCACTGAGTTAGGGATCCAGGGCTGAGTGAGCCAGAGACAGCCTCTCTGCCCTCGTCAAGTTCATGGTCAAGTATAGAGCCATGGCCAAGTGTAGAGCAGTCTCAGGAAATGCCTGGCGAGTGAGCACATTCTTGTTGAATTTCTCTCAGTTAATGTGTTAATTTGCCAGGACCGCCACAGACTGAGAGGCTTGAACAACAGAAATTTCTTGTCCCAAAGTTCTGGAGGCTGGAAGTCCAAGATAGGGGTGTCTGTGGCGTTGGTTCCTTCTGAGAGCTGTGAGGGAGAGTCTCTCCTCCAGCATCTGGTGGGTTCCAGGCCTCTCTTCTAGCATCTGGTGGGTTGCTGACAACCTCTGTGGTTCCCTGGCTTGTAGAAGCATCACCCTATCTCTGCCTTCGTTTTCACATGACGTTCTCCCTGCGTGGGTGTCTGTGTGCAGATTTGCCCTGTGTACAGAGAGGCCCTAGACATGTTGGATTGGGGCTCACCCTAATGACCTCATCTTGGCCTAACTAATTAGACTGGACATGACTCTGTTTCCAAATAAGCTCTCATTCTGAGATACGGGGAGTTATGACTCTAGCGTGTGAATTTTGGAGGGACCCAGTTCTGCCCATGACAGTTATGCATGTGGACATGTAGTTGTCACGTCTGTAGGCTGTGTGTTAAACTTGGGTAGCCCCAGGAGCTAGCACAGGGTGTGGCTGAGGTGGGTGCACTATAAATATGTCTTGGACCTGGGAATTATGCACCAATTCATGGAAGAAAAACTGGATACAGTGAGGTTACTGATTTTCCCAAGGTCGTAGGTGCAGCTAGTGCCCAGCACAGAGTGGGAACTCCAAAAAGGTTTCTGGGGTTGAAACTAGGCTGCCTGACTCTCGTATAACAGGATGCCTGCCCATTCACACAGCAGATAAGGGTGTCAGAAGCAGCGATTTTGTGTGTATGTGTGAGTGTGTGTGCGTGTGCATTTGAGTGTGCAGGTGGGCGTGTGAGTATGTATTTGAGATGTGTTTGAGGGTGTGTTTCTGAATGTGCCCAGATGAATGTGTGTGTGGGTGAGTATGTATGGGTGTGTGGATGCGTGTGTATGAATCTATATGAATATGTGCGAATGTGTGTTAGCATGCGTTTAAGTATGTTATGAGTGAGTATGAGTGTATGAGACAGGATGCAAGTGTGTGAGTTTATGCATGTGAGGTTGTGTGTGATAGCGCGTGATTGTGCTCTTGTGCACATGTGTAAGAGGAGGCATGAGTCTGTGAGCAAGGGTGAGTGTGCCAGCACGTGTGTGCATGTGGGTGAGTGATCACGTATGAGAAGGGCAGTAAGTGTGAGCAAGAGAGTGTACATGGGTGTCGGAGTGAATATGAGTGTGTGTGAGTGGAACATGAGGGTGAGTGTGCCTCTGTGTGTGCACGAGTGTGTGTGCATGTGAGTCTGGCCTTGTTTGTGACAGAGTGCGTGTTTGTGAGACTATTTGCCAGTGTGTGTTAGTGTCTGCATGTACATATGAGGCTGTGAGTGTGAGTGTGTGAGTACATGTATGTGTGTGAGAATGAGTGTGCCTGTGTGAGAGGGTGTGAAATCTGTGTGTGAATGTGAGGGTGTGTGTGAGTGTCTTGGGCAGACGAGTGAGCAGATGAGTGTGCACGTGGATGAGTGTGTGGGCGGATGTGTGTGTGTGAGCCCGTGAGTGAGTGTGAGCATGAGTGTGTGTGGACGCATGTGTGTGTGTGAGCCGTGAGTGAGTGTGAGCGTGAGTATGTGGGCGCATGTGTGCATGTGTGCGTGTGAGTGAGCGTGAGTGTGTGGGCGCATGTGTGTGCGTGAGCCCATGAGTGAGTGTGAGTGTGTGGGTGCACGTGTGTGAGCCCATGAGTGAGCGTGAGTGTGAGTGTGGGTGCATGTGAGTGAACAAGCGTGAGCATGGGCGCCCGTGGGTGTGAGTGTGAGTTGAGTGTGAGTGTGGAGGGCAGGGCTCCCTCACAGTCTTCCCGGGGACGGGCTGCTCCGCTCGCTCTGAGGCCGCGGGTGGTGAGAGCCGGGCGTGTGCGGACAGGAGGGGAGAAGAGGGGCTCCTGGCTCCCCGGTCCTCACACGTCAGCAAGAATCCCATCACGCCTGAGAACGAGGCGATGCCCGCCTTGTTGAGTGTTCCCGTCCGGAGCACAGCACAAGCGTGACTCGGGAGAGTGGGGCAGGGAGATTCTCAGAGCCCCCGGCCAACCTTCCCAGGTGGAGGCAACTGACCTCAAAGACACCTGGGCCAGTTTCTAGAAGAGCAAACACATGGCTAATTTTTTTTAAATCTCTTAACCTCGGTATTTCACATTAATAATTATTTTATGGGCTTTTATACCCAAATTGGGCAGTTAAAAAATAATCAACTGATCTTCACCCTTTTACTTTTAGTCTATATGCATCCTTGCAGGTTAGATGTGTTTCCTGAAGACAGCATATACTTGGCCTGTGTTTTCTTATCCATTCAGCCAGCCTATGTCTCTTGAGTGGAGAGTTCAAGCCATTCACATTTATTGAGAGAACTGATAGGTAAGGTAGATTACTGTTCATTCTGTGGGGTTGGATGTTGTTGCTCTGATTTCTCTCTTGAGCCATTGTAATATCTGGCCTTTAATCTTTGGGTTTTGGTTGTTTTTATATTCGTGAGTTTTTATTATGATGTTCTGTGTGTAACACTGTTTTGAGTACTTCTTGTAGGGCTGGTCTTGTCTTGGTGAATTCTCTGAGATTTTGCTTATCTGAGAATGTCTTTATTTCTCCTTCATATACTAAGCTTAGTTTTGCAGGGA
This sequence comes from Microcebus murinus, assembly GCF_040939455.1. Taxonomy (NCBI): domain Eukaryota; kingdom Metazoa; phylum Chordata; class Mammalia; order Primates; family Cheirogaleidae; genus Microcebus; species Microcebus murinus. The sequence continues at coordinate 17,578,207 of NC_134125.1, read as the reverse complement.
ATAAGATTCTAGGCTGGGCATTGTTTTGTTTCAGAAGAGTGAGAATGGGGCCCCAGTCTCTCCTTGCTTGTAAAGTCTCATTAGAGAAGTCTAGTGTTATTCGAATTGGCTTTCCCTCGTATGTTACTTGCTTCTTTTGTCTTACAGCTCTTAGAAGGGCCTCTTTAGTTGATATTTTGGTCTGATGACTGCATGTCATGACATCTTCCTGTTTGCATTGAATCTCCCAGGGGTCCTCTGAGCTACCTTAAAGCCATACAAGTGAATCTACCATTTGATCCAGCAATCCCATTGCTGGGCATCTACCCAAATGATCCAATGACACTCTACAAAAAAGACACCTGCACTCGAATGTTTATAGCAGCACAATTCATAATTGCAAGGCTGTGGAAACAACCCAAGTGCCCATCAATCCAAGAATGGATTAATAAAATGTGGTATATGTATACCATGGAATACTATTCAGCTCTAAGAAACAACGGTGATATAGCACATCTCATATTTTCCTGGTTAGAGCTGAAACCCATACTACTAAGTGAAGTTTCCCAAGAATGGAAAAACAAGCACCACATATACTCACCAGCAAACTGGTATTAACTGAGCAGCACCTAAGTGGACACATAGGTACTACAGTAATAGGGTATAGGGCAGGTGGGAGGGGGGAGGGAGGCGGGTGTATATATACATAATGAGTGAGATGTGCACCATCTGGGGGATGGTCACGCTGGAGACTCAGACTTGTGGGGGGAGGGGGGAAGGGCATTTATTGAAACCTTAAAATCTATACTCCCATAATATGCCGAAATAAAAAAAAAATAATGAACTTACAGTTCTATGACAAGGGCTGAATTTCTGGAGGTAGCTTGCGCATACTGCTGTATCCTTAGTAGAATTAATTCACTGACAAACATTTGTTGAGCATCTGTGCTTGGCTAGGCCCTGGGTTAGGTACTAGAGATACGGTAGTGAAGGAGAAACGGAGATTCTTCCGTTCACGTGTTCATTGATCACGTTTCCGACTGGGTTCTGCAGGAGGCACCAAAGGCTCCCGTAAGCAATTGCACAGGGATGTGCCCTTTCATCCCACCAATATACATTGAGCATCTACTACGTGTCAGCCAGCGGCTCATTCATTCATTCGTTGTGTATTCATCGGGAGCCTGTTTCACGGCAGGCCAGCCCCAGGTGCTGGGGACGCAGGGGGAGTGACACAGACATGGTCCCTGCCTTCGAGGCATCTTGCAGAATCACCCCGGCGTCGGTGGCTTTAGGCGACAAGGAGGCCCAAAGGAGAGAGGCCATTCCAGGTGATGGGACAAACGGGCTCCAGGGGGGTCACCTGAGGATCTAAAGGTGGGGCTGAGGATGGGGCTGCATCCTCCAGGTACCCAGAGCCTGTCCTCAACCGCATTCCTTATGGGTGTCCCTGGCTGCCACACGTGAGCCTCCCCTGGAACCTCTGCTCAACAAGGACAGGACGGCGTGGTGCCACTTTCTGCCTGCCCTCTCTTGGCCCGGGGGGCAGCCCTTTTCTTCCTCTGAGAGGTTCTGCCTTCAGCCTGAAGTGCGGATGTTTCTGCTTGGAGAGCATGGTCACGTCGCATAGCCGCCCCAGCCCTCTCTTCTCAGCACCGTGGCGCCGGGGTCTGGCTGGGGAGAACTGCGCATCTAACAATAGCGCTTGTCATTGCAGGCAAGACCCGCCCCGTTCCCATTCCATTCCCAGCACACACATCAAGCATCATGCTGGCGTCCCTGCCAGCAGCTTCCCGGCCCTGGCTCTGCTGCAAGAACTCTGACTCCAGGCAACTTCTCAGGGATCCCACGGCTTATTTTTGCCTGACCAAGCTGATTTTCTCTCTCTCTCTCTCTGATTCTCTCAAGGTTTTGTTCCTGGCACAGTTGCTCTGGCTTTGCAGTGAACTGAAATGTTATTTTGTTGCAGGGGAAAAAAGAAAACCCAACAGTCAAGACTGCAGCTTCCCATAAAATAGGTTTTTAGCCATCAGGGAAAAGCTGTGGTGAGGAGTGGAAGTAAAAACTTAACTCTTATGGTAACTTTCTTGCTATTTGCATAAAGGAATCTACTTGGGTTCCAGTCACTGGGAGGCTTGTCAGGAACAGAAGCCAAGAATGGCATTGGACAGACAGGCAGCTCAGCCAGAGGGGTCCCCAGACAATAGTTATTTTCATTCATTCATTCATTCATTCATTCATTCAATACATATTTTTCTCTAGCTGCCTTTTAAACAGAATTTTTTTCATTCAATAAATATTTATCAAGAACCTTTGTGTGCCAGGCACTGTTGCAGTTGCTTACAATAGATTGGCAAGCAGAACAGAATCTTACAGTCATGAGTAGAAACACACTCTAAAAAATTGCCCAGCAACCTACGGAATGGGAGAAAATATTTGAAAATTGTATATCTGATAAAGGGGTAATATCCAGAGTGTAGAGAGAATTCCTACAACTCTACAACAATAAAAATCAAAGAACCCAATTAAAAACTAGGCAAAGGACTTGAGTAGATATTTCTCAAATGAAGGTCTACAAATGGTCCACAAAGCACATGCAAGGATGCTCAACATTGCTAATCGTTAGGGAAATGCAAATCAAAAACCACAATGAGATACCACCTCACATCCGTGAGGATGGGTGCTATAAAAAAAAATAATAATAACAAGCATTGGCAAGGATGTGGAGAGACTGGAACCCTTGTGTACAGTTGGCGAGAATGTAAAAGAAGTGAAATGTCAGTCCCAAAGGGACACACACCGTATGGTTCCACTTATGCCAAGTACCTATGAAGTCAGGTTCAGAGACAGAAAGTAGAATGGTGGTTGCCAGGCCTAGGGGCAGTGGAGGACAAGAAGTTATCATTTAATGGACGTAGAGTTTTAATTTTGCAAGATGAAAAGAGATGGCTCGTGGTGATGGTTGCATGAACATATTTAACACTACAAACTATGTATTTAAAAATGGCTAAGATGGTGAATTTTATGTCATGCATAATTTACCACAATTTAAACAATTTACCCAAATGCACGGTTTAAAACTTGAACAAAGGCAATGTAGGAAAAGCACAGAGATTTCTGACCAGGTAGGACGACAGGGGTGTCCAAATTCTATTTGATAAATGGGCAGGGAAGGCTTCCCTGGGCAGGTGACATTTAAAGTGAGACCTGGAGGAGTCTGAGGAGTTAAGAAGACAAAGAGGGTGGGAAGGGCATTCCAGGGAGAGGGAACAGCATGCAAAAAGCCCTAGGCAGAGGCCCGGATGTCTGTGAGCAGGGCAGACTGAAACAAGAGGGAGAAATTACAGGGGAGGGAGGTCAAAGGGCAGGGAAGACTGGAGTAGCTGTTGGCATCCAAAGCCTGGTGGGAGACCCTTGGAAGGCTATAGCCAGATTCACCAAGACTAGATTCATAATTTAAAGAGCTGACTCTGGCTTCATTAAAAAGATCACTGTCCTGTGGAATGATTGTAGGGGGCAAGGGCAAAGGGGGAGAGAGAGAGAGTAATTAGGAGGTTATTCCCCTAGTCCGGGAGACAGGATGGTGGGCTGGCCCACAGGGGTGGCAGAGAGGCTAGAGAGAGTCCAGCAGCTGCAAGGAGTAAGTGGTTCTTGTGAGCCAGGGACTGGAAGCAGGTTTCCGATGGGGCACCCGTGCCAGGCTGTGGTCTGAGGCGGGGAAGCCGATTAAGTGGAAATAAGGCATGGGATCAGAACTGGAAGCAAGGAAGGGGACAAGGGCTGGGGCAAAGGGCTCAGGGATGAGTCTTGCAATGCCAGAGGTCTGCTTGCATGAACCTCACGGTACCCAGGCAGACCTGGCTTGCAGGAGGGTTGGAATGTCTCCGCGTGTTTATTGCCATTGCACCAGTCAATTCCGCAAGCCAGCGGAACATGCTAGTGGGACCAACTAACAAGAGGCTATTGTTGAACAATTCTAAAGCCTGCTTCTGTTTAGGTGGGTGCCCTTAGTGTCCTCTTCCTGTCTCACAATGCTGAGCTCTTAAGAGCTAATGATCACCTTACGTTTTCTGTGCTGCTATAGTAACCTTCTCTCGTGATGGAAGTTAGACCCCATAAGAATGAAGCAGACTAAGTTATTAGTATCTCGAAAGAAAGATAGATTGTATGACCTTGGGGAAGCAATGTCTATTTAGGTTTATTAAAAACTTGCCCTGCTGTTCTATGATGAACATGTTTTATTCGTGTAAAAAAAATAAAATAAAGGAGAAAGAGCACTGTTGGATCCATTTATTGCCAGAGGCCACATGTATCGATGCAAACGCCTGCAGAAACCAATGGGAGCAGTGAGATACTGCAATTCTTTAAATTGTTTATGACTTTTGTTGTGGTAACTGCACTTTTGAGATCCCATCTTCATGAAATAATCCCAAAAATGAAATAAAAGCTTTATGGACACCATCAGGTTAGCTTCAGTATTACTTTTCAAAGGTACAAAATGGACAACAACCTAATTGTATTTTACAAAACTATAGCCAATACATCCTGCACCATTCCAATCAATGGAATATTATGTAGCTATTAAAAATGATGATTACAAAATATGTATGCCAAATTGGGCAATGCTTAGGATACATTTGAATGTGTGTGTATAATTAATCTCAATTACAGAAAGGCAAATCCACACCAGCAAATGTCATTCAGAACAAAGTAGGAAGGAAATATATCAAAACATTAACCATTTGGGTTGTTTATCAATTCATGAGTGGATTAATAAAATGTGGTACATGTATACCATGGAGTACTATTCAGCTTTAAGAAACAATGGTGAAATAGCACCTCTTGTATATTCCTGGATAGAGCTGGAACCCATTCTACTAAGTGAAGTAGCTCAAGAATGGAAAAACAAGCACCACATGTACTCACCAGTAAATTGGTATTAACGGATCAACACTTAAATGGACATATAGGAGTAACATCGAGTGTTGGGAGGGTGGGAGGGGGGAGGAGGGGATGGGTATATACAACCACAACGAGTAAGATGTACAACGTTTGGGGGATGGACACGCTTGAAGCTCTTACTTGAGGGGGGAGAGGGCATGGGCAATATATGTAACCTTAACACTTGTACCCCCATAATATTCTAAAATAAAAAAATAATAATATTAAAAAATTATAGTTTAAAAAACAAAACAAAACATTAACCATTGTTGTTACAATTAACCATTGTAGTTAATGTTTTTAATGTTTCCAACCATTGTTGGAACTGTTACTACTTTAATTTGTGCAACAATGTTTCCATAATGTGTATGTATTTGATAATGGGGGAAGTTTACTTTCGTAAGAAAACTATTGCCAGTTGGCTTAATACTGGAGAAAGGGCCTGAACCCAAGTCTTCAAATACTGATACAGGCTGAAGGGCAGGAGGAGCTGAAGCTGGTGCATGGAGGTATAGTGCATTGTGCTCATGAGCTTGACCTTGGGCTTGGTGTTAGCCAGATTGTGAGATTTGGCTAGGCGATTTACTGACTATGCAACCTTGGGTAAATAACTCAAGCTCCCTGTGAGAGGTTCCTCTTCCTTCTCTGCGACATGGAGATAATAATAGTGTCCCCACTCAAAGCTTGCAAGGATTATTCAATATGAGGTGGGGCAACCACTTAACAATGTGCCTGGCATGTAGTCTGTCCTCTCCAAATAGCAGCTATTGTTAATATTATTATTGCCAAGGGACTATCTTGAAAATGCATTTGTAGAAATTGTTTGCCACTCAAAGAATCCTGATGTCATTAATCTAAAAGAGGCAGATGTGTGTGCATTTTGCTTGGAAAGCAGAGTGATGTTGTCCTCGAGTCTCTATCGAGCTTTGTAAAGGGAGTCAGTGGTGCATGGCTGAGACAGCAACTCAGGCTAAGAGCAACTCACCTTCTCCCAGGGGCTGCCAAGGGCACCTACCAAAGTGTTTGCATAAAATAGGCCCATGCAGTCACTGTCATGCCATAGGGAAATGACTAACAGAGGCCACTTTACTGTTCTCCTGGCTGCAAAAGCAGCAGCGATTGGAGGGGCATTGCTCCCCAGTTAAGAAAGTACCAGGCCAAGCTCTTTGCTGTATAATCTCTTTCAAGTAGGGACTTCCAGCCCACGTTTAATATCCTTCAACACTTGGGAGAGAGTGTGCTGCCAAAGTTCAGTTTAAGGGTCCAGATTCTTCTTTTCATCAAGTTGGGGGCGTGACTTTGCACGTTTATAGCCCTACACAAGCCATTTCCTTCCCTTTGAATGTTTTTTTTTTTTTTTTTTTTTTCTGCTCTCACCTACCTACGAACTCCTACTCATCCTTCAAAACTTAGCTCAAATGTTACCTCCTCTTGGAAGCCTTTCCTGAACAACCCCCTCCCACAGAATTAATCCCTTGAAGAGACAAAGCCTTCGCACCTGTGCACTGTTAGAAGCATGTGCACCTCTGTTATAACTCGTACCTTGGTTCTCCTTTGTAGCTCTTGTCACCACTACACCAAAATCATTCTTTTTTTTTTTTTTTTTTTTTTTTTTTTGAGACAGAGTCTCACTTTGTTGCCCAGGCTAGAGTGAGTGCCGTGGCGTCAGCCTAGCTCACAGCAACCTCAATCTCCTGGGCTCAAGCAATCCTCCTGCCTCAGCCTCCCGAGTAGCGGGGACTACAGGCACGCGCCACCATGCCCGGCTAATTTTTTGTATATATATTTTTAGTTGGCCAATTAATTTCTTTCTATTTTTGAGACGGGGTCTTGCTCAGGCTGGTTTCGAACTTCTGACCTTGAGTAATCCGCCCGCCTCGGCCTCCCAAAGTGCTAGGATTACAGGCGTGAACCACCGTGCCCGGCCCAAAATCATTCTTAATGTCTCCATGAAGGCAGAAATTGTGTCTCCGTTGTCATCACTGTCATCATCATCAGCAGCAAGCAGGACCTGGCACATAGGAGTCTTTTAATCAACATTGACTACATCAATGAATGAATGAATGTTTTGCCACTGCCTGGTTGTTTCATGTCACCTATTTTATAGAACAGCTTTTCTCAGACAGAGGGAAGCTCTGTCGGGCCTAGGCTGGTGTTCTTCTTGTTCATTGTCCTCTCTCTTGTGATGGGCATGGGGCTGCGCAGCCAGGGTCCCTCTTTGGGGACTCTTGGCAGGTGGCCCTCTGCTCTCGGGGAAGCCCCAGCTGCAGAGAGCCACCTCACCCAGGGGTATGTGGTTCCCGGGGTGGCCCACATCCAGTGACTGGTGGATGTGGGGTGCAAAGCCTGGGCCCCTTGGCCAAATTTGGGACAATGCCGAAGGGACTTCCCAGGCCCAGGCCCCTCCTGGGGATGGCTGAGACTGGCTTTGGTCTGTTTCGTGGGTCCTGGTTTCTCTTTGCTCAGTTCAGCATCCTTCCCGACCTTTCTACAGGTGCTCCTCTTAAGGGCTCTCCCTCCTGCTTCCCTGAGAACCTGGCCTGCAACATCTTCAATCCCGGCACAGTTTGGGGACACTGAGGAGTCACCCGCTGAACATTTCCTGAGTGGAGGAGAGACGCCCTCTCTGAGCGGATGGTGGTTCTGTCTGCCTCCCACTCCAGGTTGCGAGCTCTCCGTGTCATTCTCATCTCTCCTCTCCTCAGTGCCTGGCACCTGTCCAGGTATACAGCAGGTGCTCAATAAGTGTGGGAGGCACATGGCGGGCACATGAACACCGACTTAGGCCAGAGAGCGTGGGTGAGTCAGCACCACCCTGTGTTTGTTACACTCTCGGACCTCCGATGGCAAGAGCTCTCTGGGCAGCTGTTTTGTCAAAAGTGGGACAGGGTTTCGAGCACGATCGCGTGGAATTGGTGCATGTCTCTCCTCCGCTTGCCTTCTCCTCAAAGGCCCTCTCGGTGCTGCTTGTTTGAAGAATAGATGCTGGCCCGGAACACAGCTGAGGTTGATAACAATAAAGACCTCTTTAGAAATGACTTCCATTATACCTGTGGTCAATTTGAGGCTCGCAGGCCACAGAAACAGGTCCCAGCAGGCTTGGAGTGGTGGGGGATTAGCACAGATTGATTCTGGCAATTAACACGGCAGATCTCTGAAGCCCAGCCCCGTGGGAGGCCGCTCCTCCCGCCACAGCCTGAGCTGAGTCGAGCTGGTCCAGCCAGGGATCTGGCCTTCAGGGATCACCTACGGGCCACTTCCTAGCTGAGTGATCTCAGGCAAATTAGTTCACCCCACACAGCCTCAGTGATATCCCCTATAAAATGGGGTCACTCTGGGACCTCCCCCGACCTCCCTGCCAAACAGAGAGTAGTAGTAGCTGTCTCAGGCCTATCGCAAGGGATATAGACAACTTTCCTTGCAGTGAGACATTAGCTTGGGTCTCCTACCCCAGGGAAGCCAGTAAAGGCTCAGTCAAACCAGGATTCAAGTTAAATCTTCAATCGGATAGGTAGGGTCTGAATTCCAACCTTGCCCCTGTGTGACCTTGAGCAAGATGCTCACCCTCTCTGAGCCTCAACTATTTCACATGTAAAATGGAGCCAATAATGCCTATCCTTGGAGGTCATTGAGAGAATTAAGATATTGTAAGTAACACATTGATTGCACTGCCCGACTGTGAGCCCAAGTTTGCTACTGGAATAATTCAGATTATAAATGCAGTCCTATGTCCGGGGCAATTATTTTGGAACCTCTGTGGAATCCACAAAGTGGCTGATGGAAGTTGTACCCTGTGCCCATCACTGGCTGGCCCAGTTATTTCTTACCAACCTGCATCATTTAAAAAAATATTAAACTTCAATTTTTTTTTTGTCTGATTACATAAGTAACACATGCTCATTGTAGTATATTTGGAAACCACAGAAAAGCACAAAGAAGCAAATAAATATCACCCGAAGATAAACATTGCTAATGCTTTGGCTTATTTTCTTGGTGTCTATATTCTCTGCTGTATTCACATATGCATCTGAACATAAATATTGGTGCTTTCTTCTTTAATTTGGGTCATATGCCATCATATGGTATAAATCAGATTCTAACCTGCCATTTTCACTTCATACATTGTGGATATTTTCCTGTGTGATACAATATTCTCACCTAACATGATTTTAATCATTTCATGGTGTTCCATTTTATGGATGTATGATACTTATTTTGTCATTTCCCCTACTACGATTTCCCCTCCCCTCAAATTTCATTATTATAAACAACACGATGGCAAACATCTTTGTTCCTAAATCTTTGTTGGTTTTTCTGACTGTTTCCTTAGGACAAAATTCTTTAAGGGGAATACCTGGGAGAGAAGATAGGCATGTTTTTGAGGCAGTATTCATTCACCCAGGGTTCCCGTGGTATCATGTGAACTGTTTGTGCATTAAATATCAACATGCATTCTAACGATTCTGATGCCAACCGCCCCACCCTGGAAGTTTTACCGATCCGCATGCTTTGCTAGTGGTGAGTCTGCTATTTCCTCAGACTGTGCCAACATCGATGTCTTAGTCCATTTCATGTTGCCATAACAGAACACCTGAGACCGAGTAATCTGCAAAGAAAAGAGGTTCATTTAGTTCGAAGTTCTGCAGACCGAGAAGTTCCAGGGCGTGGCCTTCAAAGGGGAAGTGGGCATGTGCAGTGTAGAAAACCTGGCTTTATGACAACTCCTGGGAACTAATCCACTCCCGAGAGAACTAATCCACTCTCGCCAGGGCGAGAACTCACTTACGACTGCGAGGATGGCGCCCACTTCTATTCATGAGCCATCCGCCTCTGTGACCCCAACATCTTCCACTAGTCCCCACTTGCCAACACTGCCACATTGGGTATCTAATTTCAGCGTGAGTTTCAGTGAGGGCAAACAAACCGTACCCAAACCATAGTGATTGACTGCCAGAAGTCCTTATTTTTTTAAAGCTTTGTCTAATGTGTGTGTTAAAAATATAGAATCAAAATGGACCTAAGTCCTTCATTCCTACTGGATTCCACTACCTCTGTGCTCTATGACCTTGGACAAGTTACTTCCCCTCTATGGATTTCAGTACCCTTATCTATCAAATGAGGGGATAGACTTTAATTTTTTTTTTTTTTTGGTTCCAAGTGACAGAAGCAAGAATTGATCATTTGTCGGTTCATGCCACTGCAAAGTTCAGGGAGTCGAACTTCAGGTACAGCTGTATCCAGCACTCAACTAATGTCATCCGCATCAGGAGTTGGTTTCTTCTGTCTCCCAGAGGTTCCGATTTGATTTGCTTCCTAGGCAGTCAGCTCTGGGACCTCCACGCTGACATTCTCCCAGCTTGTCAGCACCTCTTTCGTTATAGAAATAGTCCCCAGATTGTTTTTGATTGTACCACGTCCAATCCTGTACCCATTAAAAATGAATCGCTGTGGAGAAGGGGGCTGGACTGTGCTGACTGATCACACCTATATCTTGGAATCTGCCTGCAGTTGGGCAGTGATGGCTTCCAGGGAAAATGAGAGTGATGTGGCCAGAGGCAGGCCAGAAGCATCGATGCCAGGCAGGCAGATCAGCCCATATAAGCTCTGAGGATCCTCTAACCCTGACATCCCAGGAGCCCAGGAAACTTCTGGTTTCTCAGCGTCTTCCCTGTAGAGGTTTTGCATGCATGGTTTCTCCATGGCCAAAGTCTCCTGTCTGCTAAAACTCATAGACCTCCTGTTTTAGTTATCTTTTCTTTGCGGGGGGGGGGGTGTACTGGAATGGATGGGAAGGGCAATTACCATATAAATTTATAGACCTCTGCTCAACAAACAGGGCCCTTTCCCTGCAAAGACGACACAGAGCCAGCCTCATAAATATTAATCAGAAGGAAACAGCAATCAACTCAAGAGGGAGAGGAAATGGCAAATTGCTTTTTCCTCTCTAGGACATGAAAGCAACATTCATTTGTTGCATGACCAGAGGCTGTCTGGCAGGCTGCCTGTCTCTCCCGGCTTTCAATAATAAAAATAATGATAATAATAATTAACAATAACATGAGTAGCTATTACTTATGAGCTACCTACTGTGTACTACAAGTAAACGCGGCACTTTGTGCACATTCATTTCAACTCTGCTTCAGAGATGAGCAAACCAAGGCTCTATACGGTGAAGCCATGTGCCCAGGGAAACACAGATGGCATGAAGTTGAGTCAAGATTCAAACCCAGTCGACCTGCCCTCAGCGCCCAAGCCATTGCTGCTGAACAGGCTGGCTAGGGTTTCTCCACGAGGGAAGAACTTGGTTGTCCCTTGCCATTCGAGTTTTGGGGGTGGTATACATCGGATTTCTGTTTTATGCCTTTTGGGCATCAGGGAAAGTAGCAAGTGGGTCCCTACTGCTTTTGTAAAAAGTTGTAGACATGTAGACCTCTCAAGCTCTGGGAAGTTCTGCTCCAGCTCTGGCTTTGGGCAGGAGCCAGGTGCCAGGTGCCAGATTTATATACTCTCGTCCTCGTTTTATGTCTGCCATGACTTTGCCGCTTAACTCGTCTTGGACCCATTTTACAGACAAGGGCATTGAGGCTGGAGGGATGATTGAGACTTCAAATTTGATCAAATTTGATCCCAACTTTCATTCATTTATTCAACAAATATTCAATTAAATATTTAAGTAACTACTTAACTGAATCATAGCCAACTTCCTTTTAACCAACTTATCATGTTTACAGACTTTATTTATTTATTTTTAGAGACAGGGTCTCTCTCTGTCACCCAGGCTGCAGTGCAGTGGGGCGATCACAACTTACTGCAACCTCAAACTCCTGGGCTTAGTTGTTCCTACCATTTCAGCTTCCAGAGTAGCTGGGACTGCAGATGCATGCCACTGCACATGGCTAAGTTTTTTCTTATTTTTTGCAGAGACAGGGTCTTTGCATGTTGCCCAGGCTGGTCTTAAACTCCTAGGATCCAGTGATCCTTCTGCCTCAGCCTCATATGGTGCTGGGATTATAGGCGTGAGCCATCGCGCCTGGCCCCATTTTCTCGTTCTTGCTACCAAACATGATGCCCGCTGCCCACTGATGGCCAGTGGGCATCCCTTTCATTACCCGAGCACTGGGCACCTCTCAGCCAAGTGGCATGTTTACTCCAAGTCAGGTGTCATTGTTCCCAAACCTGTTTATGCTGGTCGTACTTATTATAATGTCCCAATTTAATTAAGTCAACAAGGAAAGACCCGCTATCAAAATTAGGTGTGGGAGGTGACTGTTTAGGATCAGAGTCAGTGCATACCACACAGGCATGACTTTGGGAGAAAAATTACATGAAACTGCAGCGGCAAAAAATGTACACAGAGAAAAAGCCTCACCTTTTGTCTTAAGATTAGTGAATCAATGCACACTTCTTTAAATTTAAAAAAAAAAAAGGTGTTCGGGAATTTATCACTTTCAGTCACCCACTTTCCTTTTGATTAACGGACCAATTCCTGGCCCTGTGTGTATTTGGTAAAAGGATCCTCTGTATGCCTAAGACAACCAGTTGCAGAAGGACTTGGGGTAGGTAGGGAGAAGGAGGAATTCAATATGTTGAAAAAGGAACTCACACTTGTCTTTTTTTTTTATTGCAAACACTTTCCTCCCTCAGGAAGGACAAATGCCACTAGCATCTGCCAGGATGCAGAAGCCAAAGCCAGGTGCCACCATGCACACCTCCTCCCCCCTCCACCCACAGACAGAGTCCCGAGGAGCCACTTCTTTGGCTTCTCCCAGCCCACCCCACTCTCTCTCTCTCCTCCCCTTTGTTCTCCCTTCCTCCCTCCCTCATTCCCTTCCTCCCTCATTCCCCTTTCCTACCCTTCCCTCCTTTCATCTATTCATCCCTTTCCCCTTCTGACCTCCCTTCCTCCTGCCTGCCTGCCAGACAGGGACGGCCACTCAGCCGGCTCTGGGGCAGCACTGGTGAGCCGGCTCGGCAGGGCCCCTGCCCTTAAGGAGCTTACAGTCTAGTAGAAGAGACAAAAATATAAGTCAGTAAACCAGAAAACACACTAATAAATACAAATGGCTTCAAATGTCATGAAATAAAATCACAGAGGACAGTGAGAGAGAACTTCAGGTGCAGGGGGAAAAATCAAGGAAGGCCTCCATGAGGAGGTGGCGTTTAGGATGAAACCCACATGATGAGAAAGAGCCGGCTGGGAGAAAAGCTGGGAGAAAAGATTTCTTGGAGAGAGAAGGCCATGGGGGAAGGCTGGAAATCAGGGGGAAAAGGAAACGAAAGCAGCCCGGGGTGACTAGAGTCTGGAGGGGTGGGGGGCGGGGGGCAGCACAGGGTCACTGAGGAAGTCAACAGGGCTTGGAGGCCAAGATGAGGGTTTGGCTTTTATTACAAAGGTGATAGGAAGCTAATTAAATGAGTTGCTTTGGAAGATTTGAAGCAGGGAACCAATATTGGTTCTTTTTTAATTAAACTTTTAGTTTTGAGGCGGCTGTAGATTCACATGCGGTTGCAAGAAATAGTACAGAAGTCTGGTGTATTCTTTGCATAGCTTTCTCCGACAGTAACATCTTGCAAAGCTACAGTCCAATATCACAATGTGGGTATTGACCTTGGTACAGTCAAGGGACACGGTCGACCCGCCACCACGATGGTCCCTCCTGTGGACCTATCATAGCCACACCCTCTCGACTCTCGCCCCTACCTCTTCCTTAAGCCCTGCAACCACTCGTATTTTCCTCATCTCTATAATTTTGTCATTTCAAGAACATTATATAAATGAATCACACAGTCTGTGACTTTTGAAGTTGGCTTTCCTCCACTGAGCTTAATGTCCTGTAGATTCATCCAACTTGCTGCATGTGTCAACATTTTGTCCCTTTTTATTGGTGAATAGTATTCTACGTGTGGATGCTGCACGGTTTGTTCAACCATTCACCCATGCTGGGGTGACTGGGCTGTTTCCGGTTTGGTGCTATTACAAATAAAGCCACTATATAGACATATAAACATTCATGTGCTAGTTTTCATGTGAATATAAAATTTCTGTTTATCTGAAATCAATGCCTAAGTGTGCAATTGTTGGGTCCTAGGGTATTTGCATATTTAGCTTTGTAAGGAATTGCAAAACCCTCTTCCAGCGTGGCCGTCCCGTCTTCCATTCCCATCACCAACGTATGAGGGACCCAATTTCTCTGCATCTTTGCTGGCATTGGTGTTATCACTATTTTTTGTTTCAGCCATTTTGATAGATGTGCAGGGGCTTCAATTTGCATTTCCCTGGTGGCTAATGAACCCGAGCGTCTTTCCACGTGCTTAGTTGCCACCCGTGTGTCCTCTTTGGTGAGCCCGTGCCCTTCCACAATTCATCCCCCTGCCTCTGGAGACCACAAGCCCACTCCTCTAACAGGCTGTGGCCCCTCGAGACCAGGATCTGACCTGTGGCCGATGCTCACGAAATGCTCCTGAAATGAGCACATTCAGGACCTGAAGCATCGTCAGAGCCTGGACATGGGCTCGGCCCGGGTCAGCGCCCCCTCTCACGACTCAGGCTGTGCAGCCGGGGGGGACAGATCTCACCCCTGTGTCCCGCATGCCATGGATAATGTCAGTAAATTCCATCTAGAAGCAATTTGATGCCCAGAGACTTGCACTCGCTGTATAATTAGGTCTAGCAAAGCTTATGAATGTGGTCCCAGATTATAATCACTTTTTAATTATATTTACCTTAGTCGGCAGAGAGGTGAGGTGTGTTATTGGCTCTGGGAGGTAACAATTCAACTCTTCATCCAAAGAGGCAGGTGCCCCGAGGAGGACGTACAGGCAGGAAAAGCTGCTTGGGAAAGAACCAAAGAAATTAAAACAGACCCAGACACAGAGCTTTGGCCTCCCGACTCAGTGTTGGATTCAGGGAAGTAGATAGAGTGTCTTGTTTTTTCTATTCTCAGTGCACCAGGAGAGCAGGAGACTAATAACAGAGTCCAATTCTTGAGTGCTGACTCTGTGCTAGGTACTATGCTATCAGCACTTTCGAAAATATCGCATTTGATCTGAAACAGCAATCCTAGGAGGTAGAAACCGTTATTATCATTCCCATTTACAGAGGATACTAAGGCACAGAGAGGGCAAGTGGCTCACCCAGGATCACACAGCCAGGAAGAGGCACACACAGCCGGGATTCAAATTTAGCTCTGCCAGATGTCAGAACCTTTGTAGGGAACCCCAATGCTGTAGAAGTCTCTCACCCTACTTTCCTACAGCTGGATGAATACTCCCTGCCACATTCCTGGGCCTGTCCCCTCACCCTTATTGGCTCAGAAATCTCATTCTGGGCAGGTCTTTGGCACTTTCTCCGCCCCCTCCCCCTCCCCCTCCCGCCACCCCCAGAGCAGGAGACACAGGATGAAGTCTCACGCTCTCACCATGGCCTTCCTGGATCTTGTCATCTATGTTGGCAGCAACATCTGGAACACTCTTCTGGAAAGTTCTCAGCCCAAAGGATCATGCAGTGGAGACAATGACAATGTTGACAATGACAACAAAGCTGATGACAACAGCCAGCTATTTATTGAGCACTTGCTATGTGCCGGGCGCCGTGCTCAACTCTGCATGCATTGACGTAGTGGCTTGCAGAATGTGGCCCCTAGATCAGCAGCACCATCACCTGGGCATTTATTAGAAATGCAAGGTTTCAGGCCCCACATGACACCAGAGCTGGCGAATCAGAAACTCGGGGAGTAGGGCCCAGGAATCTGTGTTTCAACAAGCCCTCCAGGGGGTGCCAATGCATGCTCTAGTTTGAGAACCACTGCGTCAAATCATGAAAGCTTCACAACCATCCGTGGAATAGGTATTATCTTCTCTGTTTTATAGCTGAGAAAGCCGAGGCTCAGAGAGGTGCGGTCACATGCCCAGGGTCACACAGCTGGTAGGAAAGAGGAATGGCCCTCTCTCACCCAAAGCATAGCCTCTCTCTTGGACCCCAACTCATAGCTTCCTAGTCACCATGTTTGGGATGCCAAGAACATGGCTGCATCCTAAACCCCAGTCCACTCAGAGAGGGTCTCATTCAAAGGTTCTCAGCCTCAATTTTGGGCTGGATAATAAGGAAGTTTAGCAGGCTCCTTGGCCTCTACCCATTAGATGCCAGTAGCTCCCCCTTTCCCACTGCAGTTGTGACAACCAAAAATGTCCCTGAACATTGTCAAATGTCCCTTGGGGAGGAAAAAATTGTCCCCCCTTGAGAACCACTATTCTAGATACATCACCTGCTTCTGTCCAGGATGGAAGGAGACATGCACGTCCCAGACGCCCCCCCCCCCACTCTACTCCCATCCCACTGGGTTTGTTGCCTCTAAACTGAAGCTGCACTAATGTAGAGATTTAAAAGTTTCGATGTCCAGCTAGTCCTGTGTTGAAATTTCCATCTATCCCTGCTGTGTGATCTTTTGCGACTTACACCACCTCTCTGAACCTCAATTTCCTCCTCTGTAAATTGAGGAGGGTGATGAGACTTATGCCTTCGGGGGGTTGTTGGGTTTAACTATTCTGATGTGCGGTGGCAGTATTCAAGCCCCAGAGGCAGACAGAACTGAACCCAATGTCACCCCTCGTCACGGATGAGCTGTGTGACTTTGGTCCAGTTCCTTATTTTTCCTTAATCGTCAGTTTCCTCCTCTATTCAATGGAGACGTTTGTAATAGATGCTTCCTCACAACAGGCTTAGCTCAGCACCAGGTACACAGTGAGGGCTCAGTAAACAGGGGGTTTTGCAGTGCGGGGCACGGAGTAGGCGACTAGTAGCAGTGGGGCCCATCCCACCGTCCTGCACCAGCCCCCGATCCTGGGTCTGACGTACCTGATTGGCTTGTCTGGTGGGGACCAGAGCTGCCCGCCCCTAGGGGACGCTGTGCCAGAGCCAATGGGCCACGTCATCTATGAGCCTTGGCCTCAGCCCCTGCTCCCACCCCTCCCTGGACATCACAGTCTCGGCTGGCTTCTCACTGGCTTCTCGCTGTGGCCAGCACTCGGAACCACACACCATGGCCCCCGTAGGAGATTAGTGTCCCCTGCATCCAAACTTGGGAAAGGATCTATATTTGGCTATTTCTCTACTCTCCAGTCATCCATAAGTCACGGAAATTCACTGTCAGGATTGTGAAGCCTGGGTCTAAATCCCACTTCATGGTGCTTGACCTCGTGCAAGCAAATTTTGCCTCTTGCGTCGCTGCACCTGAGTCTCAGTTTCCCCAGCTGTGAAACAGAGTGGTTAGATGTGTATGTGTCTCATCAGTCTCTTCCTGGAGGACTCTTCCCTTCTAGCTCCATCTGTGGGATTCCTTCCAGTCTTCCAGACCCATTCTGGGTTCCTCTCCTAGCTCCCCTTCTCTGCTCACCTGGAGTGTCCTCTGTGTTAGTTACAGCATGAGACCCTCATACCGCGGGACTCATGAGGATGCTAAACCATGACAACATTAGTTCTGGACACGTCTCCTCCCACACCAGGTCACTGGTTTCTTAATGATGTTCTCTAGGGACTCCACCACATCCACCCGTCAGCCCTTTTCTCCACCCATCATCCATCCAACCATCCAACCATCCATCCAACCATCCAACCATCCATCCACCCATCTTTCCACCCTCCCACTCATCTATCCAGTCAACTACCCATCGATGTATTCATTTCTACACACACACATCCTCTCACTTATCCATCATCCGTCCACTCATTCAACTGGATATATCCATCCATTCATCTATCTATCCGTCCACCAATTTACTCACTTCTTTGTTCATTACTTTACTCACTTGCTTTCTTAATAAATCTAGAAAGGATTCATTGGCCTTTGCTCTATGTGACGATTAATTTTGTTCCATGTGTCAATTTGGCAAGGCCATGGCATTCAGACATTTGGGTAAACACCAGTCTAAATGTTGTTGTGAATGCATTTTATTTTAGGTAAGATTAACTCTTAAGTCAGTAGACCGAGTAACGTTGATTACTGTCCATAATATTGGTGGGCCTTATCCAATTAATTGAAGGCCTTACGAGACAAAAAAGGCTGAGGTTTCCTCCAGAAAGAGGGGATGTGGCCTCCAGACAGTCTTAGGATGGCACCACCAACTCCACTGTCTCTCTGGAGCACCCTGACTGCCAAACTGTATGACCAGAACTATTTCAGAGAAATCGGAAGTAGTTCTCATTCTCATGGATCTGTCACAGTCTATGTGAGAAAACAGGGAAATCAAACAAAAATCATAATGCGTATGCTAAAAGTTGTGATAGAAGACATACAGATGTGCGGAACGATCACTTATCCATAGTAGGACCCCTAAATATTTGATGGATGAATAATTGGCCAATTAATTAATTAATCATTAAACTTATCCATTAGGCCAGACTTCAGAGAGCCCAAATAGGTGAAATTTGAGATGAACAGAGTTATTTGATTGAAATCTACTGGGAAAGGCCTTCTAGACCAAAGGGAGAGGTGCAGAAGATTGCAGCTGTATGCCACATTCAGGAAAAAATCTAGTATTTTGGTGTATCTGTTGTAGACGATGTTTTCTGATAGGATAGAAGAGAGAGAAAGTTTCTGGAAAAGGTGGCAGCAGCCAGTTCCTAAAGGACTGTGTAGCCCACGTCAAAGGTTGTGTACTTTATTCCAAGGCCAATGAGAGCAAGTGAAGATATTCAGGTAGGAGAGTATTGTGATAACAATTGCATTTCAGAAAGATTACTTTCTGCTGTGTAGAGAATAGACTGATAAATACATCAGTTATTTATCAGAACACATTACTTCAACCCTTAGCAGGTTGAAACAGCAAGTGTCTATCACCTCACAGTCTCTGTGGGTCAAGAATCCAGGAGAAGCTCAATTAGGTGATTCTGGCTCAGGGTCTCTCAGATGGTTGCCGTCAAGACGTCGGCTGGGGCTGCAGTCATCCGAAAGCTCGACTGGGGCTGGGGTTCCTCTTCCTAGATGGTAAATCCACACAGCTGTTGCTAGGAGGTCTCGATTTCCTGCTGGCCGCTGGCAGGAGGTTTTAGTTTATTTTCTCAGAGAGAGAGAAAGAGAGAGAGAGAGGGAGAGAGAGAGAGAGAGAGAGAGAGAGAGAGAGAGAGAGAGAGAGAGAGAGAAGGAGGAGATGTAAGAGAGGAAAAGGAGGAGGAGGAGAAGGAGAGGGAGAGGAAGAACAAGAACAGGAGAAGAGAGGAGGGAGGGGAGGGGAGGGGAGGGTAGAGGAGAAGAGAGAGGAAGAATAATGCCTTTCATCTCCTACTCTGAGAAGTCACACACTGTCACTCCCACCACATTCTACTTGTTAGAAGTGAGTCTGTCCACACTTTCAGAGAGAGGAATTAGGCTCCACTGTTGGTTGGGAAGATTGTTAAAGAATTCATGGATCTGTTTTAAAACCGCCCAGGGTGGGAGACAGAAAGGAGGTGACTGGAAGGCGGTTACAACTCTTCAGGGAGGAGACGTTTACGGAGAAGAGGGAGCAGATATAGAACCCGAGGGCTGATCACCTATGTGTGTCGGGGAAGGGACTTAGAAGGAGGCACCCAGAGACATGGGCAATGGATGGCATGGTGACACAAACCCCCAAGTTGGGGATCGTAGAGGAGCAGGCAGGTGGAGGTGGCATGTGTGTGTGTATGTTAGGGGAGTCTCTTGTCACTCATGTGGAGATGTACAGAAGGCGGCTTGATCTGTGGGTTTACAGCTCAAGTAAGAAACATGAACTGAACCTATGGCCTTGGGAGCCCTCAGCGTGTGGCTGAAGCCTGAAGCCATCGGCCTGGGCGGCACCCTCCAGGAAGGGATTTGGGTGGTGAGAAAAGGAAGGGGCTGAACTTAGAGGACATCCCCACAGAGCGTTACAATTTAATGATAAGACAACAGAGAGAAACTCTGATAGAAAAAGAAACACGGAGAAAGGATGAGAGAGACATGAATGAAACCAAGAAAAAGAGTTGCTTTGGAGCCTCATGGAAGAGGAGTTTTGCGGAAAGGCATCATCAAGAACATAAAGCGGCAAAATGAGGTAAATTCATAGCAGTAGTCCTGCAATCTCAAGGAACCTTCCCTTTTGTGCGCTTCGGTTTCACCATCCAGAAATGGCGATAAAATACCCTCTCAGGGCTATTATGAAGACTCAGACAATTTGGATGGTCTAGTCGAGCCTGGTGCATAGCAGGTGCGTAAATAAGTGACACTCTTCCTTTCCTACCTCCACGAGAGCCCACATCAATAAATACTTTCCACCAAAACAAGAACCAAAGTAGCCTCCGCTAAGTGTCCATCCCACGTTTTCTCACTCCCGCATGTAGGAGGGGTGCGTATTGTGGGAGAGGGGATGTGAGTGGGCTGGACCATCTTCCCTCGAGTGGTCTGGGCTGTCAAGGCCTGACTCCTGCAGTCCGAACCCCACCGCGGAGACTGTCATCTAACGCCCCCGGGAGCCAGCTCAGCGTGAACTCCCTCGCGGTGACGAGACTGCCACCGTGCCCTAGGCGTGGTGCACCCCTGTCTGCCACCCACAAGGGAGTCGGGGCATCAGAGCTGTCAACCCGGCCTCCTATTCGAGCAGCGAGTTTCTAGCAAGTGGGTTTTGTGTATATAATTATCAGAGATGTCGATCCTGACGTTAAAACAAACTGCCTCAAACCCGGTCGTCCCTGACGGATGGCAGTTCAGGAGGGGGCTGTGGGCCACGCTGACGTGTCAGCGATGATCAGGGAAGGCGTGTAACTCGGCGTGCCGGGGAACACGCACCGCAGAGAAGCGGAGGAGGAATTTAATAGCGCAGATTACGTTGTTAATTACTTTAGCAAGCGCACTGTTCCTGTGCTCGAGGGGAGCTGTCGGGAAGCCACCCCCGGTGTTCCAGGCTGCCTCTGAGTCACCGCTGGGACGGGGCCGAGGCACGGGCAGCCGGAGAGCATCCAGGGTGGCACGGCCGGGCTCCAAAGCTGCGTCTTCTTCCCGGGGAACCCTCTGCCTCGTCGTCTGTGGGGCGGTCAGACGGTTATTGGCAGCGTGTTCAAGAGCACAGATGTTGGGGACAGCCGTGCAGGTGGTGAGTAGCAGGTGAAAGGCCGAGGCCTGGGCACCTGGCTTGGAAGGCAGCGGCCGCACGGTCTTCTCGCTTAGTGTCTCCAGGTGCATCGACACCCAAAACCCTGCCCGTGCTCTGGGGGCGGGGACGACGGGAGTGACAATGAGGGACCAAACCGCACAAATAGCGAGAAGCCACTGCAGCTGGACGGACCCGGTCCTGAACTCAGCACCATCACTTCCTGGCTGTCTGACCATGGGCACGCCACTTCCCCTCTCGTTGAGCCTGTTTTATCACCTGCAAATTGGGAACGATAACGCCTACCTTGAAAGAACACAGCGAAGGTGACATCAGCGACATAGATGACACTCTTGATTCCCGATGGGTGCTCAGTAGATACTCATCATTATTATCATGCCATCCTGACTAGGAAGGGTCGCTTGCATAGTGTCTGCTGCATGCCAGGTGCTTTATTTACACCCTTGGATGGGGGTGAGTCTCTACTTGATCATTGCATGGGCCATTTCTCCGGGCCTCAGTTTCCTCATCTATGAGTCTATTACTCATCATAATCCTTGGAGGGGGTCCCTTTCGACATTCCCACCGTGCTGATGAGTTCTGACATCAGAGCCCTTGTTTGTATGGAAACAGGAGGTAGAAGGCCTCTGGGACGAATTTCTGTGCATTCACAATTTCTTTGCGTCTCCATATATTTTCTTGAGGTCCAGTCTGGTTTCAGTTGCCATGGCTGCAAAACAAATCGCCCCAGAACTCAGTGGCGTAAAAGAACCATTTTGATGCTTGCAGACTCTGGGGGCCAGGAATTCAGACCAGGACGCCAACGGGGGTGGCTTGTCTCTGCTCCACAATGCCTCTCTCGGTGGAAGACACCGAGGCTGGGGCTGGAACCACGTGAAGCCCTGTTTGTTCTGCTGTGTAGCGGATGACGCTGACTCCCGGTTGTAGCGTCAGGTCTCTGTATGGTCCCTCTCTAGGTGGCCCCTCAGCATGGGCTGGGTTGAGCTTCCTCATAACACGATGGGTGGGTTCCAAAAGTGAGTGCAGAGAGAGAGAGAGAGAGAGAGAGAGAGGTCAGGAAGAGGAAGAAGGAGGTGGAGAGAGGCGGATGGAAGGTAGCTACAGGAGGGAACTGTATCCTTTTAGAACCTCATCTTCAAAGTCCTATGGCATCACTTTTACCATTTATATATATATACACACACACATTCTTGAAAAATACAACCTGCCAAGTTCTTTCATGGCTCTTAAAATGTAAAAATATATCATCAAAGGTCCCTAGGAAAAAATAGTGTTTGGAGAGCAACAGGTAGAAACCATGCACCTTTCCAGAACATTATAGAACATTATCCTCCTAAGATCAAATCTCCCACATGCTGTGATCACAGGGGCCCAAAAGGAGTTTAGAAGAGACAACCTGATCATATGGCGGCTTCCCAAGACCCCTAGCAGACAGAATACTGTGGATGCCATTCCCCTGGGGACTCTCACCCAGAAGAGTGAAGGACCCAGCAGCTCAGATCATGTTTGGAAGAGAACACTCTCCCAGCTGGACAGAAGGAAGGACAATAGCTCACGTCCCCTCGCTCAGTCCCTGCCCAAACCAACAGAGGGTTCGCTTGAGGCCGGGCTGGACAAGAAAGAGCATGGTTGGGTTCTCAGCCGTGCCCTCTGTCATTTTAGTGCTTTCAAATCATGAGGAGCTGGATAGCAAACTCTGAGCTGGATGGCAGCCTGGCGTGGTTGCCTCTGGGGCAGGTGACAGATTGAGGAAGGATTCTGGAAAATTATCTAACATCACTCGAATCACGTTTCGCTTGGGGAGGACTGTGTGATGCTTTTTATCATTTATTTAAAAAAATCCACTGGGGGCCTACTACGTGCCAGGTCCTGGGAATAGCGGGGTGAACAAGGTTATGGAGTCGCAGTCAGGCAGTCAGAATTCGGTATATTGAGAGTTGTATTGGGGAAGCTGAGGCACCTTAGAGTCCAGAGGAGGCAGCTAACTGAGTCTAGGGATCAGAGAAAGTGTTCTGGAAGAGGTGATGTCTGGGAGGAATCTTGAAGTTAGAAGAAGGGTTAGACAAGCAAAGAGGAGGTGGGCGTGGGAACGGGAGTTTTAGGCAGAGGGCGTCACAAGTTCAAGGTCCAGAGGCCCAGGTGTGGGGACAGAGGGGAGGCTCTGATTCGCCACCACTGAGCACATGGCGCCTATCGGAGATGGCGGTGCTGCCGGCTGGTGGCATCCCTGCACCTCCCTGGGGGCAACAACACCCCTGCACGTGGAGGCTGAGGGTTCTGGAGGTCCCCAGGTGGAGCTGGAGACAGTGGGAGACTCAGAAATGGGACGAGAAGGGGATGCCAGAGAGAAATGTGGCCGTGAGTTTGGGAAGGACGTGAGATGTGCATGAGGCAACAGGCAAGAGCTGGAAGGGAGAGCGGAGAAGGGAGGACGGAGGAGCCGCAGCTGTGGGGAGGATGGGGAAGGACTCGAGGAGCAGAGGCTGGTCAGGGCAGAGAAGGAGTCAGCACCGGCGGGTGACTGATGGATGTGAGGAGGAGGGGCAGGCTGTGTGTGCACGAGAAAGTGTGTATGCACATGCACACGAATGCATTGCTTGTGTGCATGTGTGTGTGCGCATGTGCACACGAATGCACTGCATGTACATGTGTGTGCATGTATACGTGCATGTGCACATGAATGCACTGTGTATGTGCATGTGCACATGAATGCACTGTATGTACACATGTGTGCATGTGCACACAAATGCACTGTATGTACATGTGTGTGCATGTATACGTGCATGTGCACATGAATGCACTGTGTATGTGCATGTGTATGTGCATGTGCACATGAATGCACTGTGTGTGCATGTGCACATGAATGCACTGCATGTGCATGTGTGCGCATGTGCACATGAATGCACTGTATGTACACGTGTGTGCATGTGCACACAAATGCACTGTATGTACATGTGTGTGCATGTATACGTGCATGTGCACATGAATGCACTGTGTATGTGCATGTGTATGTGCATGTGCACATGAATGCATTGTGTGTGCATGTGCACATGAATGCACTGCATGTGCATGTGTGCGCATGTACACATGAATGCACTGTATGTACACGTGTGTGCATGTGCACACAAATGCACTGCATGTACATGTGTGTGCATGTATACGTGCATGTGCACATGAATATACTGTGTGTGCATGTGTGTGCCTGTGCACACAAATGCACTGTATGTACATGTGTGTGCATGTATATGTGCATGTGCACATGAATGCGCTGTATGTGCATGTGTATGTGCATGTGCACATGAATGTACTGTGTGTGCATGTGTATGTGCATGTGTGTGTGCATGTGCACATGAATGCACTGTGTGTGCATGTGTATGTGCATGTGTGTGTGCATGTGCACATGAATGCACTGCGTATGTGCATGTGCACACGGATGCACTGTGTGTGTGCATGTGTATGTGCATGTGCACATGAATGCACTGTGTGCATGTGTATGTGCACATGAATGCACTGTGTGTGCATGTGTGTGCCTGTGCACATGAATGCACTGTATGTACATGTGTATGGATGTGCACATGAATGCAGTGTGTGTGCATGTGTACATGCATGTGCACATGAATGCACTGTGTGCATGTATATGTGCACATGAATGCATTGTGTATGTGCATGTGCACACGAATGCACTGTGTGTGTGCATGTGTGTGCATGTGCACATGAATGCACTGTGTGTGTATGTACGTGTGTGTGCAGTGGGGGCTCACTAGATGGGATGCAGGTGCTCGTGCAGGTGTGGACACAGGTTTCACATCAGTCATTTCAAATGCCCAGCAGGGCCCCTTGCCTTGGCAAACTGTTGTTTTGTAGCCAGGGAGATGACCCAGGTTCTCACCCCAAAGAGACCATGGGGAGATGCCTCACGCAGAAGATAAAGAACAGTGCCATGCTGTTCTTGTGGCTAAAAACAGGCAACATTTATAAATCACTTACTGTGTCCCGGGCACTGTGTAAGTGATTCTCACGGATTACCCTGGTGACCCCTCCGCAGGCTCCCAGGTGGGCTGTGGTTTGGCTGGAAAAGGCATTGTCCCATCCCAACCCCAACACGTGCTCTGTGAGAACTGACCTACATGCTGAAACCATGGGGCCTGCCAGACCTGAGAGAAGCTCTTTTCTTGTAGTCCTATAACCCCATTTATTGGTGTTGTCCTTTCAGATAGAACCTATCTAGGCTATTCCCTTGCTAGGCCAATTCTTACAGGCACCTGGGCCTCCCCTGGTTCTCAGGCACCAGGAGAGCATCCTGGCAAAAACATCCTATAACAGCATCCTTAGTTCTATGGCCACACCTGGGTCAGTGGCCAGGTGAGCCTGGACAACTTTGCTTCACTCTCCTCCAGTAATCCAGAAAGTTCATCCCCCTGCATCATCAGAATAACCTTGTGAGAAGGGATAACCTGTTATCAAACCCATTTTACAGATGGGGATACCAAGGCTCATAAAGGTGAAATCACCTAAGCATAGACAATTAGTAATGCACAGTAAGTGGTAGGGGCCAGGCATGGACCGGTGGGCAGACAGAGGATGGGGGTTTGAGGGGCTGTAGCAAAAAGTCCAGCTCAGCAGTGACAAATCCTGGCTCAGAACTGAAGCTGCAGGGACAAACACAGAGGATAGATTTGAGAGAGGACTGGTGAGCACCATTTAAATAGAGGATTAACTAAGCAAACATATATGGAAGGGCTCTGTAAACTGTACTCATTCAAGTATGATTACAATTAGGGCTATTTTCATCAGCTTTATTTCTTGGGGGCCTGTCAGCCTTGGTTCTCTAGAGAGAAGATGCCATTTAATTCTCCCAGATCAAATATTTAACAAACACAGCACTGAATAAACCCAGCCTTGCCTGCTTAGCATGCACTTGGTATTTTCAGTCGCTGAGTGCAACTCCAGAGATTTACCACCTTGGCCAACACGATTCTCTGCCTGGCACTGCTTATAGGTAACAGGGACCGTACACACATCGTCACAGTACCTGAACACAGTACCTGAAGCTCAACTGCCCGAGTCTGAGTCCCAGCTCTGCAGCTTGGTGTGTGTCCTTGGGCAAACTACTCAACCTCTCTGTGCTCCAGGTGATACAATAAACAGAACAGCAGAGTTATGTCATGGAGCTTTTGTAAAGGGTCAGTATAATACCAGGACAGGATCTGGCAAGTGAGCATATCTGTCACCATCATCACCATCACCCTCATCATCACTGTCATCACCATCATCAGCACTATCATCATCATTGGAACTGTCGTCACGACCATCACATCATCCTCACCATCACCACCACCATCGTCATCGTCACTATCATCACCGTCATAACCATCATCATCATCTTTGTCATCATCATCACCATCACTGTCATCATCACTGTATCATCATCACCATCATCATCATCACCATCACCATCATCATCACCATCACCCATCACCATCATCACCATCACCATCCTCACCATCACCATCATCATCATTGTCATCACCATCACTATCATCATCACTGTATCATCATCACTATCATCACTGTCATAACCATCATCATCATCTTGTCATCATCATCATCAACATCACTATCATCATCACTGTATCATCATCACCATCACCCCATCACCATCATCACCATCATCATCATCGTCATCAACATCACTATCATCATCACTGTATCATCATCACTATCACCCCATCACCATCATCACCATCATTATCATCGTCATCAACATCACTATCATCATCACTGTATCATCATCACCATCACCATTATCATCACTATCACCCTCATCATCGCTGTCATCACCATCATCAACACTATCATCATCATTAGAACTGTCATCATGACCATCACATCATCCTCACCATCACCACCACCATCGTCATCATCACTATCATCACCATCATAACGATCATCATCATCTTTGTCATCATCGTCATCGCCATCACTATCACTGTATCATCATCACCATCACCATCATCATCATCACCATCATCATCATCTTTGTCATCATGATAATCACTATCATCACCTTCGTAACTATCATCATCACCATCATCACCACCATCATCACTATCACCATCATCATCATCATCTTTGTCATCATCTTCACTGTCATTATCATCATCACTATCACTACCATCATAACTATATCATCATCACCATCACCATCACCATCATCATCTTTGTCATCATCATCATCACTATCATCACCTTCATAACTATCATCACCGCCATCATTACTATCACCATCAACATCATCTTTGTCATCATGATAATCACTATCATCACCTTCGTAACTATCATCATCACCATCATCGCCACCATCATCACTATCACCATCATCATCGTCATCTTTGTCATCATCGTCACTGTCATTATTATCATCACTATCATTACCATCATAACTATATCATCATCACCATCACCATCACCATCATCGTCTTTGTCATCATCATCATCACTATCATCACCTTCATAACTATCATCACCACCATCATTACTATCACCATCATCATCATCTTTGTCATCATCATCACTATCATCACCATCATAACTATATCATCATCACCATCATCATCTGTGTCATCATCACTATTATTATCATCATCACTATCATCACCATTGTAATTATCATCATCACCATCACACCATCATCACCATCACACCATCATCACCACCACCATCATCACCACCACCATCATCACCATCATCATCAAGTTATACAGTCCATCAAGGCACGCCCCCCCCACATCAATCACCCTGAGGCTAGAGTGATTAAGAGACAGAGCAGCTACAGCTGGGAAGACTGAGGCTCAGAGAAGTTTTATCTGTCTGCACCCCCAATTGGGAAGTGAAATATTGAGAATAAAAACCACAGTTTATTCACCTCTACATCTCCAGTTTTTGAAGTACCTAAAATACATGCAGAATTACTGTTTGCTGAATAAATGACTGAATCAATGATTTTGACCCTAAATTCAGTGCTTCTCAAAGTGCAGTCCAAGGATGCCTGGTAGTCCCCAAGGGTGTTTCAGAGGGTCCCTGATGTCCTCTCTTCTCTAACTACAAGTTTGCGTGAGACCAGATTGTCTTCATAGACTTCAACCAAAAGAACACATCACAGAGGGCTGACTGTAGAAGGATCTAGGATGGTCTAGCCATTCTATTCAGTTAGGCCTCGACGGGAATTACAGAAATGTAAAGCAATGCCACTCTTCTCAGGATTTCTTGGTTGTGCAAAAATCTAGTTACTTTCCCCTAGAATATGTTTCTCACAGTAGCTTATTATTTGTTTATTATTGTTATTTATAAATTAATAATGTCATGTGTTTGAAAGTGTTTTTGTTTTCATTTCTAATATGGTAAATTTAATGGATATAACCCACAGAGACAAAAGCTCTTTGAGGTGTTTAATCATTCAAGAATTATGAACAGTCCTGAGACCAGCAAGTTTGAGAACAAGAGAGAGAGAGACTGATCAGTGACAATGGAACAGGCGCATAAGCGCTCGGAGTTCCTCTCGGGGAGCTGGGGTCAGCCCCAGTGCTGAGGATGCAATGGGGCTTCCGGGCCTCACTCCACAGTGGACACTGCTGATCCAGGCCCCATGGGGCTTCCATGGCCACAGCTGACCGGAGGGAAGGGACGTCTGATACCTGCTCAGCCAGCAACTCCCAAACCACTGCGGCTTGACCACCCTCTAGGAGCAGCAGGCTGGACCTAACAGTCACTGCACCACTTCACTGGCCATTGATCTTCCCCGTGTCAGGACAGAGTGCTTGGCTCGGGTCCCATGCTTGTCAGCTCTGGGAGCTACTTTATTGTCTCTTTACTTTGGCCCCAAAGAGCACCATTCTACTAATTAATGCGGCCTTTATTCCAGAGCCCTCTGGGGAGAAGGCACACACACGGTTACTATGCCAAGGATGGAGGCTGATCCCTCTTCCTAATGGTGTCCTTCTTGGGAGAAGAGCAGGAACAAAAATTCTAAGTATGCAGAAAGGAAAGAGATAGGGTCTAGATGTTTTCATGTATGGTTAAGAACACGGGGATGACAGCCAGTCCCTGCATGCTATCCACTGGCTGTGTGACCCTGGAAAGGTCTCTGAGCCTCTCTGGTCCTCAGTATCTGCATCTGTGCAATGGGTATAATCGTCACACTGACCCCTGCTGGACTGTAGTGGGGATGGAGTGAGAAACCCATCCCAGGATACTTAGCGCCCACTGGCTGTTTCATATCAGCATCACTGACAGTGTCTGATACCCCCACTGAGAATAGACTGCCATTACCATTCTAATAAACCCGCGGGAGATGGAAGAGAAACTCAAAGCTCAGAGAGGTTAAACGAGTATCCAAGGTCACACAGCCATTAAGTGGCAGAGCTGGGATTTGAACCCAGTTTCTGCAGAGAGTCCCATGGGTGGGGTGGGCTGAATCCAGGAGCCGGGAGGCGACACGTGCTGTTTCCGACTGAGATCTCATTTTCCTTCTTCTCACCTTGAGGTGAGCTGCTAATATTTGAGGGTGAACCCGAGGAACAAAGGCACGGAATGCAGGATTTGTACAAATCATTCCTTCCTTATTTCTCTGTTCCTGCATGGCAAGAAGGGGGGAGTTGCAGACAGTCTGTTCAACTAGAACAGCAGCCCTATTGCAAACAGCTTTAAAACAATCCAAAGATATTTCAAACCATTATTATTTTTTTTTTCTCCTGAAGGTTATCAATTGTAAGGATATTATGAGAAGCAGGTGCAGAATGAATGGAGGGGGGCGGGGCGCCAAGCGTGGGAGAGGAGGCCCAAGGGGGACAACAGGATGAACGTTTCCAAATTGAGCCGCTGAATTAAGGAATCCGGAAAGTGCCCCAATTATGTTATCAAAGGTAGGGAACAAAGACGTGAAACTTACCTTGAAAATGAACAAGGCAGTGGAAAACGTAACACCTTGCAGATCAAAGGTTTCTACCCATTTGGCAAGAAAGAGCTGCCATTGTCTCCTTGGTGTCACTTGGGGGGGAGACAAAAGCTTTCACGTCAGAGTGTGTGTGTTCGGGGGTTGCTGTGTGGAGGGAGAAGCAGGACTAGGAGAAGAGGCGGAGACACAGGGAAAGCAGGAGAGACACGTGTGACAGGGACAGGTTCAGGGAATGCCCAGGTTCAGTGCCAGCCTAGGTGGCAGTGGGTCTCCGAGCTCCGCCATCTGCCCCAAGGCCTCTTTCCCTGCACAGCCCAGCCCTCCGGGTAAAAGAGCCCTGGGACTGCCATCAGAGTGGGGGCGCCTGGCCCCCATCTCCCGGTCGGGGCACCCCTCCTGGGTGTCTAGTCTGTATCTCTGGGACAGTGAGCACCCTTCCGTCTGCCACCTGCAGGGCAGCATGCAGTGGGCAGGCCCGGGGGCGGGGGGTCAGAAGACCCGTCCACATCCGGCTCTGCTGGGACTTGCTGTGTGACCTTAGGCAAACTCACTCGACCGCTCTGGGCCTCAGGTTTCCCGCTTGTGAAAGGGGAAGGAACGTGTCTGTCTTTCCTGCCTCTGAGGGCTGGCATGAGGCTTCAGCGAGAGCGTGGTCCTAGGCGGGCTTTGAAAAGTTTAAAAAAAAAAAAAAGGTATATGGAAGTAAGAAATCCTTCTTATTATTTGTGGGGTTCGAGGCACGCCTTGTTGCATTTCCTGGATAACTCTCCAGTTTTCCTCTTAGCCGTGAGGAGTCAATCTGCTCAGAAAAAGGATCATTGTGTTTGCAGGCGGAGGGAGGAAAATGTGCAGAGAAATTTATGTCTCGTTCTCTTCCAGCGGAAACCCCTTACCATAAGCCATGAAACTCAATGGGGAGAAAAATGATAATGATAATATAACAACAATGATAATAAAAAAGGAAAAACAAGGCCACTTGGATCAACGAGGGCAACGGATGGCTGAAGGAAGTGCCCTGTGACTGTTTTCCGCCTGCACGATCTCCCAGGCCTGGTCACCAGCACCGTCCTCTGAATGAGCCGATGGCCACCAGGCGGTTCCTTTTGGGAACAGTGGGTGGAGGTGACTCCGTGTTCAGCACGCCTGCTCCCTCCTTCCTCTCTGTCTCGAGATGGATTCTGAAAGGAAACGCTTATTGGGGCTCTCATCTTGCTTCCCGTGTGAGTCTCCTCTCCTCCCTCTCCGTGCAGCTCAGAAACAAGCCCGGAGAATTTACCAACTGGAAGAAAACAACAACAGCCCAACAGCAATTCCGAGGTCTGCGGGCAGCCTGGGGGGAGCAGCTTGGTAATTGCTTGCTAAATCAAGGGAGTTGGCAGGAAATGGACTCCTCTGGGCATCTCCTTCCTTGTTGCCTGGAATTCACCAGAAACAGGAAATGGAATTCTTCATGAGCAAGAATCTTCTAGATGAAACAGCCACGTTGCCATCAGCCGGGGTCCAGGAGTGCCTGCAGACCGGCAAGTGTGCCCAGCACGGTGCTCTCCTCTGACCAGGGCAGGCAGGAAACAGTCTTTGTGGGTTTGGAATTGCACTTGAACCTTGGTGTTTAGACTGGACCCCACGGTTTTTTCCATCATGTGCACATCTTGCGTCAAAGTGAGGACGTTAAAACTTTGTAGGAGAAATGGCACTCTGTCTATCCCTTTGGTGCCTCTTGGTTTCCTTTTTTCATTTTTCCTTTTAATTGTTTTAGAGACAGGGTCTCATTCTGCTGCCTGGGCTGGAGTGCAGTGGTGTGATCATAACTCACTGCAACCTCCAACTCCTGGACTCAAGTGATCCTCCTGCCTCAGCCTCCAGAGTAGCTGGGACTACAGGTATGTGTCACCATGTCTGATTAATTTTTGTATTTTTTTTGTAGAGTTGGGGTCTCGCTATATTATCCAAGGTGGTCTCGAACTCCTGGACTCAAGCAATCGTCCTGCCTCAACCTCCCAAAGTGTTGGGATTACAGGCGTGAGCTACCACACCTGGCCCCTGTGGTTTCTTACTATGCACTTCCCTTCCACAGAGAGCACTTTGTGGGGACATGTTTTGCTGTCCCCTTCATCCAGACTTAACTGACCAGAGTCCCACCCTTCCAAGACTTGGCTGTCAGCTCATGACTGCAGCAGAACCCAGAGCTGATGTCTACAAACCAGTACCAAAGTCAGATAACTCTGGGGCCAGGCAGTTGTCATGAATGAGAGAGGCAGTCAAACACGAGACACCAGGGGACACAGGGTCTGGGGCAAACCTTCCCCAAAATTGTCTCAATTAAATATTTTTAGGCCAGGTGCCGTGGTTCCCGCCTTTGGGAGGCTGAGGCAGGAGGATCACTTGAGTCAGGAGTTCAAAACCAGCCTGGACAACATAGCGAGACCCCCGTCTCTACAAAAAATTTTAAACAATTAGCCAGGTGTGGTGGTGCACACCTGTAGTCCCAGCTACTTGGGAGGCTGAGGCAGGAGGATGGCTTGAGCCTAGGAGTTCCAGGTTGCAGTGAGCTATGATGACACCACTGCACTCCAGCCTGGGCGACAGAGCAAGACTCTGTCCACAAAAAGCAAGGAAAAGAAAAAAGAAAAACTAATTAGCAGAGACAAAACATATCTCTGGGCTCCAAGCGGCTCCCATACCACTTGCAACTTTTGATCTATTCCGACTTCTACAATTTGCAGAGGAAAATGTGATTTGCCCTTAGCCACAGAGTTCGGAGAATAGCGGAAGACACAAGAGTTTGAAAGGCACCTCTCTCTACTTCCAGCTCAAGGATTTTTCTGCTCTGAGGCCTGCCGAGTTCTCGGCACTGTGTTACCGGCGGACCAAGCCTTTGTGTCGCTCTTAGGATGGTGACAGCAAGGGCAGACACCCACCCTGCGACAGCGTGTCGGGGACAGTGGAGGGTCGGAGGCGCCACTTGGCCCACGCCACGTGTGTGTTCATCTCTGATGTGTGCGTTTATTTCCCAAGAAGGAAGGGGCGTCCCCACTGTTCACAGGAAGTGGCTACGCCTGTCACTTCCTGTTTGCTTTCGGGCACAGGAGGTGCGGGGGACTGGCTGGGGTCAGTTCCGGGGTGGCCTCCCCGCTCCCTCCCATGCCCCCGTCTCCCCAGGAGGCCGGCTTCCCTCCAGCTCGGCAGCTGACCAGGCAGCCAATGCAAAGCCAATGCCATCCTGCCGTACTTTCTTGCGCTTTCTGCGGGAGGGAAGGGCGCATCGCGCACTTTATTTGAATTCTATGACCTTTGCAAACGCCCGTCCGCTTCTTATTTCGTTCTGCCGAGGCAGAAAACGTGAAAGCCCACGTGACGGGAGAGAAATACAGGAGGGGCCCCCAGAAGTTTCCCCCGGCTCCGGCTGGGTGACGTATGTGTGAGGGGGCCACACGTGTGTTTGCAGATAGAGCGCTCAACGGGCAGTGCCGGCTTGTGCAACACACTCGGGGAGCCTCCGTCTTTCCATCTCGAAAATGGGACAGTAACGATGGAGGAATGTAAGGACAATGTCAGAACTGATGCAAGCAAGGGTAAAACCAGAAAACGCAGCTCAGGGCCATAGCACAGTGCCCCGCGCATGATGAACGCTCAACAGTGAAGGACATTATGATCAGGGGTGAGCTGCAAGGGGAAGTCGCAGGGAGTGCGCCAGGCAAAGTATGGCAAAGGAAGTAACTGAGGTTCCACTGGGACGCAGTCATGCCCATTCGTTTCCGTGTTATCTGCAGCTGCTTTTGTGTTATCTGCAGTAGTTGCTGCAGAACTAGTATGGGTCTCAAGGCTGGGAACATTCACTGTCTGCGTCAAAGCTTAATGGCTTCTGCCCTGATATTTGTGGGGCAGGTTGCTCTGCTTTTCTGAGCCTCAGTTTTCCCATCTCTAAATTGGGGATAATAATTGACCTTTCTTATAGGGATAATGAGACAGCCTGCTACACGGTAGGGACCTAAATGTTAGTTCCCTTTCTCCCCCACACTCCATGCCTGCAGTCTCCTGGCCTCAGACGGACCCCTTCTGGGTCTCCCCCCGGGGTTCTGCAGTGGGATAGGCCAAGACCCGTTTTCTAGAGGACAAGAGCTGCCACTTGCAGAGTGGCCCCCTTCTAAACTTTCCATCTGCACGAGCACGGTCAGCTCTCACTACCATCCCGGGCAATGGGAGCGTTGCCACTCCCATCCTGCAGATAAAGACATTGAGCTTTGCAGAGGTTAAGGTAGACAGTGGCGAAGCTGGGATTCGAACCTGGGCCTCTCTGCCTCCAGAGGCCCCACTCTTTGAAAGGCCTCTGCTATCCAGGAAGGACAAGGAAGGAGGCTGCGGAAAGTTTTGAAGCCAGAATGGGAAATTCCACCTAGAATGTCAGAGTGGGAAGGGAGCTTGCAGATCACAAATGGGTCTAATTCTCCCACTGACAGATGTGGAGACTGAGGTCCCAAAGGGCCAGAGGCAGGTAGAGGCAGAGCAGGAGTTGCTACCTGGCCCCCAGCTCCTGTGTCAATGCCCTTATGATGGGCTGCTGCCCCCCAGAGCAGGGCCTGAGCTGCCCTGCTCAACTCAAGGCTGTGCCTGTCACCGGCCCACCCCTCTCCAGCTCTCTGCTCCAGGCAGATTGGGTTCCTCTGGGCTCCTCGCCAATGTCCTGTCACCCCCCTCAGCGGCACAGGTGGGTCCTTGCTCTCCCTCACCTCATTCTTTAAGATCCCTCCTATGATCACAGCCTCAGGGACGCCTCTCTGTGCCCAGGCCTGGCTTGGCCCCCTCCTCCAGGCTGCTGAAGCCCCTGCTACTCCCCTCACTGTGTTGTAAGGTGATCTGTCTCCCCTCGCAGGGGGGAAGGGCGGCCTGTGGAAAGCAAACAAGCGATCACAAGCTAAGGAACGGTTCCCTGCTTGCTTTCCACCCCTGCAGCTTCTCCTCCATGGCTCCTTCCACGGAAGGAGCACTGGAAAGAGAGTCAGAAGATGGTCTCCGCTGTCAGCCCAGCCTCCAACGCTTGGGAACCGTGCACTGCGCCCTGCCTCTCTGGGGGTCAGGATTTCTGCAGCGATGAACCCAAGTGAGGAGCACTCTGCCAACCTCCAACTGGCCGAGGTCCCCTTGGCAGACTGTTGCGAGATTTAGCTACCTGCTTCCTCCTTCAGTGTCCCCAGGAGCCTTCCTGAAGGACGACCAAGGAGTCTTGAGCCCTTCCTCTCTTGTTCTCTGATCGAGGCCTGCCTGAGCAATCAGAGATATTTCTCTGAAGATGTTTTCCTGCAATTTACCGAGTCAGTGTGTGAGAGCTAAGCATGACACTGCATGGCTGAAGATCAGGACCAAGTCGACAGGTTAATGACGCCGAGGATGGTTAACCACCCAACAGTCCAACAGCTCTGATGACATGAGGGCTGTGGCCGGGGCCGAGCAGACCAGGAACGAGGGTACATGGTGCATCTTCACCATGTATGAATGGTGTGATCTTTGGCAATGTGTTTATTTATCCTCTTTGTGACCCAGTTTCCTTCTCTGTCAAGTAGAGATGATATTGATAGTGTTGTCGTGAAGAGTAAATGAGTTACTATTTGTGAAACTCCCAGAACACTCCCTAGAATACAGCAAGCTCCCTAGAAGTATTTTTTTAAGTGAATACGATGAGTTTTCTAATGAGGGTAATAATCATTTGCTTATGTGTAAGACTTAGAACATAAGAGCCAAGACAGCGGTAGTTCTGACTGTTTTGTTCACTGCTGGGTCTCCTCTGCTTAGGGCAATTCTTGCACTTCGTAGGCCTGCGAATATGTGTTAGGTTGAACAAATAAATGTAGCCATCATGCTGATAAAGGACTACATATAAGCTCTATTTTTAAAAAAAATTACAGAGGCTTTTCGTGCAAACATGTTGAACATGCAACTTAAGTCTTAAAAGAGGATGTATTATTAAATAGGAAAAATGATGGCATTTGTGAGTCATAAAAGTAGCAAGGACATTTATAGTGCTTACTAAGCTCTAAGTACTTTACACAAATGGACCCGGTTAACTCCTCACAACAATCTGTGATTACCTCCATTTTACAGATGATGCAACCGAATCACAGAGAGGTTGAGTAACTTGCCCAAGGTCACACAGCAAGGATGTTAAATGAGCCAGGATTTGGACTCCAGCAATCTGACTTCAGAGGCCATGCTTTTTACTGCTATGCTATACTGTCTCATTCAAGGCAGGGTTGAGAGAACTGTGGCTACAAACAAACAAAAAAACGACAAAGAACAACTAAATGAACGAACACTGTTGCCTCTCCCCCCCTCTCCCCCCCCCCCCCCCCCGCACACAAAAATCTAAAGAGAAACATTAAAAAAATACAAAGCCCCTTTTGTTTCGGGGAAATATAATCTCAGAAGACTGGAGAAGTCTCCTCCCCTGTCTGGGCCTCAGTTTCCTGGTCTGGAATATGGGGAGATGTCCTCTGCGGCCCTTTCCTCCCACTGGGAGTACGGGGTCTCTGTGCCAGACCCTCAGCTGCCGGCGGCAGAGCCAGGAGCCTGGAGCTGCCGTGCAATTCAGGTCTCTTGGGCTGAAAAGCGCCGGCTCCTTTCTAGCAAAATCTGCCTCCCTGTAGGCTTTCCATGCTCAGAGCAAAACGGAAACCAGAAAAGCTGAACACTTTTTATCAAAGGAACAACCCTGGGAGAAGCTGGGAGGCTGGGAAGGCAAATCAAAGGCAAACTTTGAGGAAACACTTTGTGAAGCAAAAGAAAAAAAATTCCATTGTGTTTGCAACAGTGTGATCGACCCGGCGGAAGGTAATTTGCTTGGAACAGAGCGAGGCCGTGCCTGCTCCTGCCCGTGCGTGGAACGGCAGGCCCAGAAGGCAAGTCGGACAAATACCCGGCGATCTGTCAGATAATTGGCAGGGAGGTGTTGTTTTTCCCTCGCCTCGTGAATTATTTGGGTGCTTGAAGAAAGATCCCACATCTCAAATTTTATGTGGAAACACAACCAGGGAGAGAGGTTTACTCTTTATTATTTCCTTTTATTCTTATCGATCTATACGTTAGATACTATCCGAGTACATAGTAGATATATTATATCTTATCTATAATGTCTATCACTCGACTATGTATTAGATACATATTAGATTTCATCCATCTACCTGTCACCTATGTTTCTAATATATATTCGATATATATTAGGTTCTCTCTCTATATCATAATCTATTATATTATCTACCTAGAGAATCTAATATGTATATATAAACTAATATAAGGCAAACTAATATGTATCAGAGAGAAAGGAAGTCTAATATATATCTAATAGGTCCTCAACCCCAGGGCCGTGGACTGGGACTTGGCTATGGCTGTTAGGGACCAGGCCACAGAGCTCTGCCACCCCCTCTCCCCTATCCGTGGTGGAAAAATTGTCTTCCACGAAACCAGTTCCCAGTGCCAAAAAGGTAGGGGACCGCTGGTGAGAAAGACAGACACGATAAGGCAGAGGCGACCTGACCCCATGGAACCTGTCGTATAGGGAATGGCAGCCTGTCTGATAAATGCTGGGCTGGGGAAGCGTGCTTGGGGGCAGCTGCAGGGTCAAGGGGAGACCCCGCATCAGCCCGAAGGGCGGGGAGAATGGGGCTGGTTAGGGAAGGATCACTGGAGAGAGCCACTATCATTCAAACAATGGGCAGAATAAAATTTGACATCAGCATCTACATTTTTTTTTCTGTCTCTCTTAATGTGACAATGAGGCGCCACTTCCCCTGAGGGAATCTCACTGTTCTGGCGTTCCGCAGGACTCTTTTGGAAAGAAATGCAGAAAAATAATTGTTATTAAAGCAGCTTACATGTGCAGATTCCTTTAAATTTTCCCAGCACATTCATGATGCCCAGTTCGGTTCTCACAAAAAGTCTAAGAAGGTGATATGGCAGTTCCTCCCTCCTTCCCGCAGCAATTTTTTTTTTTTTTTTGAATGCCTACCTGTGAACGCACTTGATATCTATAAAAAAACGGGGAAACTGAGTTCTAGAGAGAAGCAGCAGTGTGTCTAGGGACAGCGAGCGCTGGAGTTGGAGTCTGGGCACTGCCGCGCAAGGAAATCCGAGACGCAGCAGGCACGGCCAGCGGCTCCACCCTGGTGACGATTCCCAATGGCGACCTCCCCATGACGCCACCCCTGACTCTCTCCCGTGTAGGATTGACCACCGACTCCTTTGCATTTTCATCTTATGCCTCTTGTCAAGGATCATAAAATAAAGTCCTCCAGAGGTCGGGGAAGGCTGTGAAAATGAGGCCAGCTGACCAGGTGCAATAAGGAGTGCTGGAGACTGGAGCAAAGTGGAGACTCGAGCCCTCTAGATGGGCGGCCACTGCTCAACTCTAGCTGGTGGCTGCCTTGCGGGAATCCAGACCTGGAATTGCCAGATCTTCAAATTTTTTTTTTCTTTTGTAAGGAGCTTTAAATATAGATTCTTATGTGATGCATCCAGATGATTTTTGGCCACAAGTTTCAATTTTTATGAGAACCCTAAAATATGCTGATAGGTTGAATGTGACTCAGAGGGCACCGGTTAGAAGTCGCTCCAATGCATAAGATTCCATCACAGCATTTGGCACCCCTTATTATATTTACTTATTTGCATATTGGTTCCCTCCCCCACGACTGGACTGTAACCCCCTTGAGGGGAGGAATTGTGGTGTACTCAACTTTGCACAGCCCAGAGCCCGTTACAGGGCTGGCACGCCAAAGGGGCACAGCAAATGTTTATTTATTTTTTTATTTTTATTTTCGAGACAGAGTCTCACTCTGTTGCCCAGGCTAGAGTGCCGTGGTGTCAGCCTAGCTCACAGCAACCTCAAACTCCTGGGCTCAATCAATCCTCCTGCCTCAGCCTCCTGAGTAGCTGGGACTACAGGCATGCGCCACCCTGCCCGGCTCATTTTTCTTTCTATATATTTTAGTTGGCCAATTAATTTATTTCTATTTTTATAGTAGAGACGGGGTCTCGCTCTTGCTCAGGCTGGTCTCGAACTCCTGACCTTGAGCGATCCGCCCGCCTCGGCCTCCCAGAGTGCTAGGATTACAGGCGTGAGCCACCACACCCGGCCACAGCAAATGTGTATTGAACGAATGCTTACATTCCCTCCCTCTACAGCAGCTGAAAAATAAATATATGATTGCTTTTAATTAAAAAGTAACAAGATGAAATATGCATGAGAATTCTATTCTTTGACAGGAAGGCAGCACGTTAAAGAGAAAGATTTTCAAATTATGTTTGCCAGAGATGCTCCCAAAAGACTAAAAAAGTTTTCTGGGCATGCAGTCTCGGCTGGCGAAATCCCCTTCTCAGCTGTGCGTGGAGACGAATGCTCGCTATGTTTAGCTAGTTCTCCAAGAATAAGAACACAGATTGTTAAAATAGGTTACCGCCCTTGTCGGCTACAGAGATTTATAGCCGAGGAATCCGAACACCTCTCGGCTGACCTCACCCTCATCACCTGGACTGTTGCTCTCAGGGAATGTCTTTTCTCATAACAACAATGAAATAATACTAATTAGATACCGTCTTCAACAAGAGACGTGGCGTAGCAGCCTGCGCGTTTAACCCTGGGCTTCAAAATCAGAGAGATTTGAATTAGCATCCCTGCTTTGGCACCACTACCAAGGTTACCCTGAGCCAGGGAATGAACGTTTCTGAATCTCAGTTTTCTTTTCTGAAAAATGTGGATAATATTGATAATGCCTACCTCGTTTCATGACTGAGGGTCGTAAACAGCATATGGGAAAGTCTTGGCATGTAATACATACTGAATGAAGCACCACCCCCATCACCTAAGGAGAATGGTTTCCAAACTTCTTTTTAACAGCAAGGCCCCTTTCCAAAGCAAATGGTATCTAGAACTCTGATATAGCAAGAGAGCAAATGAGAGATGCTCAGGTTTGAGTGGAGGTGACGATCCAAATCTGCCCTCTTTCTGGTCTTGGAGGAAAGTAAGTCTTCAAACCCCTGGAATTCTAAAGAGCATCGTCTAGAAGCCAAGAGTGCATCACAACTATTAGGTCATTAAATATGAAATGTCCAATTTCGAATCAAGAGCTTATTGTATCTCAAACAAGAAGCAGTACGATTAATCAAAGCATACCCCTAAACTATCGACAGTTTTGCCATCTTAGCGGTAGCTTGTTTATGCCAGGAGCAAAGAAGCTTGGAGAGCAAGTGGCAATGAAATCATGAAAGGCGTTTTCCACAGCTTGTTGAGAATTGAATATTTTTCCTTGCAAGAAGTGCTCCAAAGCCTGGGAGGAGTGGTAGTCAGTTGGTGCAAGGTCTGGTGAATATAGTGCATGATAGAGAGTTTCCAAGTCCAGATTCTGTAGTTCGAGCAGCATTGCTTATGTGACATGTGGTTGAGCGTTGTCTTGCAAGAGGATCGGCTGTCTCTATTGAGCATTCTCAGCTGCTTAATCATAAGCATCCTCATAATTTCATCCAGTTGGTTGCAGTAGACATCTACTGTAATTGAGTGGCCAGGTTTCACGAAGCTCCAGTGCATAATACCAGCACTGGCCCACCAAACAGATACCATTAGCTTTTTGTGATGAATATTCAGTTTTGGACTGTGTTTCCACACTTTGTCTTTATCCAACCATTGTGCTGAATGTTTGCGATTATCAAAAAGAATCCATTCTTCATCACACGTAACAATACGCTGTAGAAATGGTTCACCTTGACGTCATGACTATTTCTCTTCTGATGCTCATTTAATTTATGAGAAACCCATCTGTCCAGGCTCCTTTACCTTGCCATTTTGTTACAAATGGCTCAGTATTATTGGAATAGTAGCATCAAACCTTGCTGCTAATTCACAAGTAGGTTGAGATGGATTCATTTCCATTACAGATTTCAGTTCATCATTATCCACCTTG
The DNA here is from genome assembly GCF_040939455.1 of Microcebus murinus. NCBI lineage: Eukaryota > Metazoa > Chordata > Mammalia > Primates > Cheirogaleidae > Microcebus > Microcebus murinus. Next base: position 17,537,296 of record NC_134125.1, on the reverse strand, counting down.
ATCTCAGGTCACCCACGTGGCTCACTTTCAAAATTAAAAATCACCAGAACGGAACTTCTCAAACCATCAAAGTATTGTGTGTTCATCAGCCACATCCTTCCCAAACATGTCGATGATATTTCGGGTTCCACGATGGAACTCGTATTCAAAAATACCACGAATTTTTTGACTTATCCATGGTTTCACAAAACTTGCTCAAAAAATAAAAAGCAAAATTGAAAGATAATCACAAGCCAAAATGTGAATTTAAAAGATTGAGTATGTACCTTCACAACAAAACAAAACAAAACAAAACAAAACAAAACAAAAAAACCCAAGAAAGTGTCAAAGTGAAATGTCAGAGATATCAACTGCCAAACCTAAGTTTAAGGAAATTGGACATTTCATATTTAATAGCCTAATATCTCTTTCCAAGAGGTGTAGACTGAGTTCTGGGTGGGGGCGTGACTGGCACACAGTGGGTTTTCAAAGGAACTGGGACTGAAACCCAGGAAACTGGGCTCCTGGGATGGCCATGCTAAGACAGCAACAGAGTGGAGATTCCAGTGGTTCCGGTTTATACCCTGGATCCATCCCATACCCTGCTGCTTGTGCATCAGTGGGTGAGTCACCAACACTGTGAAACTCAGTTTCCCCTTCTGTAAAATGGAGAAAACAATCCGTTCCTAATTCTCAGAGCCATTATGAGAAACAAGTAAATCAACATACATAAAAGCACCAGGCAGGATCCTTGGCACATAGTTGACATTGTATCAAAAATTAAAATGGGAAATAATTGTAACCATAATAGCAATGCCTTGAGCCCAAATAGGAATTGCATTGCATCAAGGGATTTAACTATTGCTCCATTCTCACAATCACCAATGAGGCACGCTTGTTCTTCCCGTGGTATAGCTGGGGGGGGGGGAGGGAAGGAGCTCCAGGAGATGTAGTCATTTGCTCAAGGTCACATGGGTAATAGAGTGGTGGAGGCAGGATTTGGGTTTATCTTTTGGCAAGGGTCTACTGACCCTCTACCCTGTTGCCTTAGAGCAACACTCCCATCTAGCTGGACTGATATGCTTTTCACAAAGACGTCTTGGATCACAGATGGCTGATCCATGGCATAGGGACCATTGCTCTCTATTTCTGTGTTTGTGGCAGACATTGCTAATCAATCTCCACAGTCTTTACCACTGAGCCTCAAGGCCCTTTCTTGCTCAGGGCTCTGGGCAGCCATTTACAACAGATTGGGGTTGAGCTCAGGAGCAACAATTCTTCGCCCACATCCCACCGTCGCCTCTACCCCAAGTCTCCTGCTCTGGGCAGTCACGAGCCCAGAATCTAGCAGCTTCTTCTATGCCTTACTCAACAACACACAGGGCTCCAAGTCCATTGGGTCCCTGGGACATTTTCCCTGTCCTCTGGCTCTCTGCCTGAGAAAAAGAACAGCTATTACAGAAAAAGCTATTAGTGCTTAAAAATAATCCTTTATCTAAAAGCTGAATCACATAATTAGGAGCCCTTCCAAATAAGATTTAACACTCCCACCTGTATTGGTGGCCGTTCTACGCACCCTCCCCACCTCCCGGCTGAATTTAGCTTCCTGCCCTCTGCCTGTGTCCGGCAAATTTCTTGTACCTGAATTAAAAGCTGATGAGAGTCTGCTTGTCTCAAATCGGCCCTGTTGAGATTTATGCTTCCGCAGGGCAAGGGGAGGAGCTCAAGGGCACTTGGGCGAGAGGAAAAGAGAATCATTCTCGACTCCTGGAGTACGTGGCACTTTGTTCCAAAGACACACGGGGTTGGGCGAGTGGAGAGAACCGTCTCAGCCGCCCACTTCTAGTTTTGTGGTTGTCGCTGCCTACTTCCTCTTTCTCTGACAGTCACAGTTTTTCTTTGTTTCTGTTCTCTGGTTTGATGGGAAGAAATATAACACACCGATGCAGAACAATTTGTAGCAGTCACTTTTCGATCAAAATGTATGAAGCTCACTTCACAATTACGGAGCTGTCACATAGCTGACAGCTCTATCACATTTGTAAAAGTTACGAACACCTACCACCATGTCCCCTCAAGGCGTCTAGGTGTGTAAGTGTGTGTGTGTGTGTGTGTGTGTGTGTGTGTTTGAGAGGGAAACAGAAATGAGGAGGCAGGTAGACGCCCATTGTCATAATCACTCCTTTGCATTCAACCTTGATATTCTTGTTCTTCCTCCTCCTTCACACTCACCCAGAGAGACCTCAACCCAGACTAAATCAAGGTACTGGCCTTATCCACACCCGTGGCTACACAAATCCACACGGCTGGAGAAAAAAATCCTGCCCAGGTCAACCGGTCACACTTCATATTTATGCTCACTGCCCTCACAATCCTGTTGTGAGCCCATGATCCCAGCTGTGAGACGACTTTCATAACTCTCTCCTCAACCCTTCAACTCTTGCTCCTCAGTCTTGCTTCATCACCTTTCCTTCCTTTCCCTGAGAAAACCGGAAGAGACCTCCCCTGCCACCCTCACCCTGCCAACCCTCCCCAGGTGAGCCCGTGCACCTGTCCCCTCCCTGTCCCTGCGATGCTCATCTGTGCTTCCAGCCCCGTCACTGCAGCCTGGCTTCCTCTGCTCACACCTAGTCAAGCCAGTCTCTCCAGGAACTGATCACGTTCGCTCCCGAATCATGAGTGCTTCTCTTGCTACTGGGTCATTCCCACCAGCAAGCAAATTTGCTGCAACAACTCCTTTTTTTAACAAAGCCAAACTAAAGGAACAAGGAACTCCCCTTGACCCCACGCCCCACTCTAGCTACCATCTGCTCCCTTGAGAAACAAAAATTACTCTGAAGAGTTTTCCAGATTTCTCTAATTCTCTCTTGAGTCCACTCCAATCAGGCTGCACAGAGACTACTGCTGGCAAGACCACCGATCGTCTTCATTTTTGCCACATGCAATGGGCCGTCGTTAAGTTCATCTGACTCGAATCATCAGTAGTTTATGTTACACTCAATTGCTCCCTTTGTCTAGAAATGGTTTCTTCACTTGGCTTCCAGGGCAAGCTTGCTGCTGGTCGCTGTCCTCCCCACCTGGCTGCTCCTTCCCCAGCCCCTCCTCCTTGGCTGTCCGAGACACGAGACACGCTGGCACACCTCGGGCCTGGGGACTCTTCCTGCATTCCTCTCAGTCTCCAAGCATTAACCGTCAGGTCTGTTCTGGAAACTCCCACATCAAACGTGTACCTGCAGCCTCAGTTTCTCCCTTGATCTCCAAACGTGTGTAGTCTTGCTTGGCATCTTCCGCCTGGGTGTCTAATAGGCATCGAACCTAAGGCATCCACACTCTCCTTGCACCTGTATCTCCAACATCTCATAAATGGTAACTCTGCCCTTTCAGCCGCTGTGAGTTGATTTAACTGCTCCCCTTTCCTAACTCATGTATAATCTGTTGGGAAATCCCTACCTCTCAAATAAGCAAGACTGACGCCTTCTTAAAACCTCTATTGCTGTTATTCTGGTCCAAGCTACCATCACGCCTAACCCGGATAGCCTGGGAGACTGCCTGCATTCTCTCTTGTCTCCCTCACCATTCCCACTGTTCCTTCTCCACACAGCAGCCAGGAGGATCCTTCTGTTTTAAAATTTGTGCAAATGTGCAGGGTACATGTGAAATCTTGTTGCATGTACATCATGCGCAGTGATCAAGTCTGGGTATTTAAGGTACCTATCACCCACGTAAGATACATTTTTGTTATCTATGGACATCCTACTCTGCTAACAAACACTGGGTTTATTCCTTCTATCTAACTAGGTGTTATATTTGTATCCTTTAACCCACTTCCTTTCATCCTCCCTTCCTCTCCCACTCACCTTCTCAGTCTCTGTTATCTGTCTTTCCAATCTCTACCTCCATGTGATCAAATTGTTTTTTGTTAGCTCCCACCTAAGTAAGAGCATGCCATATTTGTCTTTTTGTACCTGGCTTACTTCACTTGAGATAATGACCTCCACTTCCATCCATGTTCCTGCAAATGACATGCTTTTATTCTTGTTATGGCCAAATTGTATTATAGTGTAATATATCACATTTTTTTTTGTATCCATTTTCATCTGTTGATGGACACATAGGCTGATTCCGTGTCTTTGCTATAGTGCACAGTGCTATAGTAAACATGCAAGTGCATCTGTCACTTTGAGGCATTGGTGTCTTTTTCTCTGGGTGTAGTGGGGGATTGGATGGTAATTCTACTTTTGTTTTCTTCAGAAATCTCCGTAATGTTTTCTATAGTGGCTGTAGTAGATTATAGTCCCACCAGGAGAGGACTAAGCTGGTGACAAAGTCCCAGTGGCAGCTTGCACCCAGCCTGCATTCCAGTCTCAGTCCCAGTGGCACTGGCTTCCTGGCATCAGCAGCTGCAGCCCGCACCTGCTGGCTTCACAGCCCCGGCTGCAGGAGCACTCTCAGCTTGTGCCCCCATCCCAGCAGTGACAGCCGGAGTTTCCCTAATGCCTCTGTCCTGGCACCACTGGGCTGCAGGACAGCATGGAGTCTGCCAATGGCTAGGCTTGAAGATGCAGCAGCTTAGGTCTCAGAAAGGTTTGGGACCAAGCACAAGCCCCCTCCCCGGAGCAGTTCTGTCTCCTGCTCTCCTGGCAGCTCCTTATGTTAGTTTCAGGGGTTGGAAGGGTCCAGTGGCTCCCCCATGGTCTGGATTGTGTGATTCCACAGTTGGGGCTGTTGGTCACTGGAAGTCTCTCCCACACCCCTTCCCCACATTGGAAAGTCACTCCTGGCTCTCAGCTGATCTCAGCCAAACGGGCCACCTCTCTTCCTTCTCTTTCCCTGCTTTTGGTGTTTCCTGTGACTTCTCTGTTGAATTCCAGTGTTCTCTCTTGGATAAAGTATCTGAAATGTGACTGTCTATACATTACTTTGGTTCTTCTAGGTGGAGGAGGTGGGCACAAAATGCTTCTAGTTGGCCATCCTGAAGCCACTCCTTAGAGATGTTTTCCCCAGGATCCTTCTAAAATGAGATATTTCATGTCACTTCTCCACTCAGAGTTCTCCAGTGGTCTCCCATCTCATGTGGAGTCAAGCCCAAATTCTTACGATGAGCTACGAAGACCCTACGTGATCTGGTCTCTGCTACCTCCTTCTTCCTTGCTCTTTTCACCTGGCACACAGACTCCTTATGGCTCCTTGGACACACCAGCCACAATCCCACCTCAGGGCCTTTGCACTTGCACCTCCTGCTTTGTAGAACGTTCTTTCCCTGGACATTTGCATGCATTACTCTCACTTCCTGTGGTCTGCTCTCCTCCAACTACGTCACATAAAATACCTTACCCTCCTCCAATGCACACACGAACACACCCTGCCACAAGAGGCGACCATCAATGGAATATATCCAAGCTCCCCTGCTCCCTTGGTGGGAAAACATAAAATGTGTTTTTCGAAGTCTCTGAAAGGGTCCCCAGCAGAAATGAATCCCCGGTTCCCCAGCAAAACTCATATCTACTCATTATCACGTCCTCCATTGACTTTATTCCCTTTCTTGTCTCAATTGCCCATTCTCCCCAATGGTGATTTCTTGAGTTACCTCCTAAATAAATAACCTCCACTTGAACCTTCCACTCAGGGTCTTTTTTTTTTTAGGAGAAACTATGCTAAATCCTATTGTTTTATCGATTGCACTTATAGGACATGTTGTATATTCGTCCATCTATTTTCTTCATTTTCTGTCTCTTCCCACTAGAATATAACCTCCAGGAAGGAGTGCACCATGCTCTCCTCTCAGGATGGCTACTGGGAACTTAGCAAATATTTGCTCAGTGGAGGGGTTTATTCATTCATTTGACAAGTAGTTATTGGATATCTGGGCACTCTTAAGTTGCTGAGGATATAGTGGTGACCAAAATGGGTAAGGTTTCTACTCATAAAGTGCTCATATTCTGAATGGATGGATGGATGGAAGGATGGATGGATGAATGGGTGGATGGGTGGATAGATGAATAGATGAATGAGTGGATGGATGGAAGGATGGATGGATGAATGAATGAATGAATGAATGGATGGATAGGTGAATGGATGAATGAGTGGATGGGTGGATAGATGAATAGATGAATGAGTGGATGGATGGATGAATGAATGGATGGATAGGTGAATGGATGAATGAGTAGATGGATGGAAGGACGGATGGATGATTGGGTGGCTGGGGAAGATAGGGGTGGTGGGCAAACAGGACCCACTAAAACCCTCCAATACCCAATACTTGGGTGCTAAGGGGACATATCTGTCCCAGGAATTTTTGTAAACAGCCTGTCATGACCTGTCCTTGCTTCTTCTACTTTAGTACCTCTTAGCCATGTTCTTGCCAAGTAAAATTTCCCCCAGAAATTCCTGTGTCTTTTCTCACTTCTGGACCTGCATACTCTGCCCACTCATGGCCCTTTCTGACTCAATTTCACACTCTCTGATGTCTTCCCTTCCTACTCTGCTTCCGATGCCATCCTTCCGGTCTAGGACTTTAAAAGCCATTCTGCCCAAACTCTACATGCATGGCATCCTCTTTCCTCATCCGCTCTTTTGAGTGTAGCGTGAGCTGGGTGCACGTTCCTAAGAAGCTATTCTTTCTTGCTAATGGAAGAGGAAGGCAAGGTGAAGAAGGGCCGAGCTTGGCCGGGGACTTCATCTCTCTGGACCTCAGTTTACTCATTTGTCAAATAGGGATTGAAAGAATCTCCCCACTCCCAGAATTATAGAAGTCATGAGTATAAAGGAGATTGATTTTCATTCAAATCCAGACTCTATCTCTCACTCATTGCGTGACCTTGGGCAAGTGCCTTCACTTTTCTGCACCTCTGTTTGTAGAGCCATACAATGCTGGTAACTGTGAGTTACCAGGCTCTTTGACAATTACAGGAAACTGTGCATATAAAATGCTTGGCCCAGAATGTGGTACACAGCAAATGCTTGATAACTTGGTACCATCATTACCTTGTATAAAGCTTTGAGCTCACAAGCTATGGTGGAATAACAGCCACCGAGCGTGCTGAGCAACTCACTGGAGCATCAGGCTGCTCCGGGGAAACGTGCTGTCATGGGTGATAAAATCTAACCTAGGGATGTTGCATTTCTGGAGCTTCAGGTCTTCTGTTCTTCCCTGGGCATTTTGCTTCTCAACTGGCACTCGAGAAGCAAACCAAGCTTCTTCAGTTCCAAGGAAGGCCACTGCAGGAAAGCCTAGGGTAAAATATGGAAGCCTTCCTCTGCACGCTTATCCTGCTAGCAATCTTAAAGAGGGCAACACACCACCCTTTTATCTTCATCTGCAGATAAATGTAAAACACGCTGCTTGGGGGATGATGGATGGCATGTGCAGCTGAACAGATCAGCCCCTCTCCAGAAGGTTGAGCTCCTTTTGTGAAAGGCAGATACATCATCTGGAAGCCTGCAGGAAAAAAAGGTAGATTTCAGACAGGAGGAGGAGGAGAAAGGTGTTAGTCTTTTCCATAATTAATCCCATTTAATCTTTAAAGAATTTTATTGTGAAATGTATCATACCTACAGAAGAGTGAACACCTACATACACAGTTAAAGAATAATAATAGCATGAAATATCTGTGTGCCCCCCGTTTGGCTTATGAAATAGAACATTATTAATAATTTAGAAGCTCCTAAAAGATGCCACTGCCCTTAATGTTGTGTCAATTATTTCCTCGCTTTTCCTTACATGTTTACCAACATGTACATGTTCCTAAACAATGAGAATAATGATGGTAACAATAATAAAAATGGACAAAAGTAATTATAGGGGCTAATGTTTTTTTTTTCCCCCATGGGTAGTGTCAGATACTTTATTTATTTTATTTTATTTTTTTATTTCGGCATATTATGGGGGTACAGATTTTAAGGTTTCAATAAATGCCCATTCCCCCCTCCCCCCACAAGTCTGAGTCTCCAGCATGACCATCCCCCAGATGGTGCACATCTCACTCATTATGTATGTATATACCCACCCCCCTTCCCCCTGCCCAATACCCTATTACTGTAGTACCTATGTGTCCACTTAGGTGCTGCTCAGTTAATACCAGTTTGCTGGTGAGTATATGTGGTGCTTGTTTTTCCATTCTTGGGATACTTCACTTAGTAGTATGGGTTCCAGCTCTAACCAGGAAAATATAAGATGTGCTATATCACCATTGTTTCTTAGAGCTGAATAGTACTCCATGGTATACATATACCACATTTTATTAATCCATTCTTGGATTGATGGGCACTTGAGCTGTTTCCACAGCCTTGCAATTATGAATTATGCTGCTATAAATATTCGAGTGCAGGTCTCTTTTTTGTAGAGTGTCATTGGATCATTTGGGTAGATGCCCAGCAATGGGATTGCTGGATCAAATGGTAGATTCACTTGTATGGCTTTAAGGTATCTCCATATTGCTTTCCACAGAGGTTGAACTAGTTTGCAGTCCCACCAGCAGTGTAGGAGTGTTCCTCTCTCTCCGCATCCACACCAGCATTTATTGTTTGGAGACTTTTTGATAAAGGCCATTCTCACTGGAGTTAAGTGATATCTCATTGTGGTTTTGATTTGCATTTTATAGGGGCTAATGTTTACATAGTGTTACTCTGTGCCAAACACTCTTCTAAGTATTTTACACATGTTAATTCTTTTAATCCTCACATCCTTTTCAGGGAGGGATCATCGCTGTCTTCAACATTCTATAGGTGAAGAAACTGAGGCACAGAGAGGTTGAGTAACTCACTAGGGTCACTCAGCTAGGAGGAGGGATGCCCACTTGTGAACCCGCTGTTGGCACCTGAACCGATAATGACTCTGCCGGCCTATCTCTCAAAGTAGCATTTAGTTCTGCCTGTTCTTGAACTTTACATACATGGACACATATGCTATGGATTTTTATGGGATTTATGTCTTTGGACTAACATTAAGTTCCTGAGGTTTATCTATGTTAATACATGTAGCTGTGGTTTATTCATTTTTGCAGCTGGGTAGTATTCTATTACATCCATTCTTCTCTTGTTGGAAACGTGCGTTGGTTTTAGTTTCTCCTATACTCTCTATAGAGATCCCACCAAGTCGAATATGATCCCCTTGGTTTTACAGATGAGGAAACTGAGGCTCAGAGATGGGAAGAGTTACTCCCAGATGACAGCCAGCACATGCAGAGAAAGATGTCAAACCTAGAACCATCTGACCTTCAAGCTCCAGGCCCTTCTGCTGTTCTGAGACCTCAGCTACTGAGCACAGCCTTTTAAGTTGGAATCTATGGTGCTGTCTTTAGTCTTTTTTTTTTCCTAGAGAAATGGCTCTAAAGGCTCCCTTCTCTTCCTTCCGTGAGAAATCGCCTTCATCTTCTCATACACATGATGCAAATGGTGAGCGCTGAGTAAGATTTCATGGCTAGAGAGCTGAATAAGGCACACCTGGCCTTGGGACAGCTCTAAGTGTTGGGAGAGGAGACAGACACTCCTACCAACAGTTAAAATATCCCTTAGGTTTTATAGCAGCGAGAACTGCAGAGGGATCTAGAAGCACAAAGGAGAAGGTGAAATCATGGAAGCCTCCTGGAGGAGGAAACATTTAAGATGGGACTTGAAGGCGGAAGAGGTGTTATCCTATTAGATAAGGGAGGGCATTCCCAACGGGGGACAGCGCAGGGCGAGACCTTAAGTAGGAAAATCATGGCATGTTCAGAGAGTGGGGAGAAGACAAGGAAGACAAGGAGGCAGCAAGAGAGAAAAGTATGATGGTGGGTGGTCTCGGATGAAAGCTAAGGTGCTTGGGGACAGTCAGATGGGGGTGGCTGGCATGAGGGTGACAGGACGGGACTACTACTTCGGGACGATATCTGTGCCCAGTACGGAGGTTAGTCTTGAGGGATCGTCACAGAGCTTCCCTTTTGAGAGGACAGAAGCCTGGGTCCCCACTCCGGGCAGAGGTGAGGACCCAGAATGGAATTCAAAGTCTGTGTTCATAACCTACTCTTTCCTTCCCAATAATAACTGCACACTATGTGTTTGGCACATACCCCATTAACCGCAGGAGTCAGAGAAAATGATTTAATCTCTCTGCACTGTAGGTTCCTTATCTGTAAAATGAGCATTATAATATTTCCTGGTAATATAAGGGGATTTTGTGACAGTTAAGTGAATTCATCCTTGTAAAGCAGTTAGAATTGTGCCAGGCGCCACAATCTTCAATATTACTGAACGTTTCATGCCATCATTGTCATCGTCATCATCACCATCATCATCATCATCATCATCATCAACACATTTTCAGGGCACACAACCAGGCTTTGAAATACATTTAATGATATTGAATCTTTTGCCTATCCCCATGGAGTGGGTGGCACAGGCATTTTTCTCTGTAGACATAGTAGAGCCCTGAGAGCTTGAGAGAGTTGCCCACTGAAACCGGAATCAATACGAGGCTTGCAATTTCAATCCACATCTTCTCATGTGTTTTCAGCCATGAGTCCTTAAACCCACTCTCAGGCCTGGACATTGCCCTATACCCCTACCTAGAATGTGGAAGTCCTTGGAAATTGCCAACAATTTGGACACTGCAAGAGATGGGTCAGAACCTTGGACAGTGATGGGTATTCTGAAAGAATTAAGCACTTAAGTCACAGAGCCACATTCCCGCAATGTTCCTTCTGGCATGACTGCTATCAGCCTTGCAACAAATTAAATAGCATCTTCAGGGGAAGTCCGAATGCCTCCTTACTCACTTTGCAATTCTGTGAGACATTCTGCCATCCTACACTCTCCTTATTTATCTTCAGGGCTAATTCTTTGCTCTGATCACAGTGGGAAGCATGTGTCCAGTTTCTGAGCAGTTAATTAAGGTCAAAACTCATTTTCACAAGAAACAGCAGTGAGATTAAGGCCGCAGAGTGTAAGGTTTCCTCCATTATTCAGGAAACAGGCACAGGTTTGGGAGGGGCTGGGGCTGGGGGAAAGACACGAAGGGAAGGTTGAAAATCACAAAACACGTCGGCAGACTCGTAGGTTAGAGCGTTAGGATTACAACTCCAAAAATCCCATTTGTTGGGATTTCTGGGCCAAAACATGAGTACCAAGAAGAGCGAGTCCCTTGGAAGAAGCCCTAGAAGCCTTTTATTCTAGTTCCTTAGAACAAGGCCAAAGGACCACGATAAGGTCTTCCAGAAACTTCACCACACCTCTGCTGAATTCAGAGTTTTCTCCCTAAATATCCTTCTCACTGGAACTGAGCAGGATTCACAGGTGAGTGGTATAAATAGAGCAGTTTCTGTCTGCAGCAGCTTTTACCAATGCTCAGTCTCTGGACTGACTCTGGTCTCCAGGACCCTGTCTAGATGTCCCTGGTGGCCTGGTGGAGAAAGAACCTGAGCTGGAAGCTGGAGACTTGGGCATGACACCAACATGGTCTATTACCTGAGCCAGACTTTTCTCTTCCCTGGGCTCCAGCATCTGTGTCTGTCCCGTGCAGGTAACACCTACCTTGGCTTCCCTGGTGGATTGTGTGAGACCAAATGAAGTCATAGACAGACATGGTATCAGCACTTTGAAAAACTAAACCCAAGGAAATCTATCTCGCTTGTTTGCCTCCAATCGCAAATAATTTAGTAATTATCTGTGTCTGCGTTTTTCTTTCCCAAATGAAAGTGAGCTCCTCAAAGACAGGGTCCGTATCTCATTCATCCTGGACTTTTTTCTCATTCATCCTGGAGGACTTTTTAGCCTCCAACCTCAGGTCTGGCACAGAATGATCCTCACTAAGTGTTTGTAGAACAAAAGGCGAGATGGTCAAATTATTCACAGCATGAGCTCTGCTCTCAGAAAAACCGGGTCCTGTCTTGCCTCTGCCACATGTCGACCAGCAGTGTGACCTTGGGCAAGTCCTTTAAACTCTATCAGCCTCAGTTTCCCCATCTGTAAGAGGGTAATAACACCTCGATGGGCCATTGGAAGTAGTAAACGAGGCCATGCATATGCAACATTTAGGAGGTGCTCTTGGTATCTAGTCAGCACTCAACAAGCTTTGGCTAAGATATTTATCTTGTGTCCTCTCGTTCCTGTGCCGTGGGCCACGAAGGGATGTCATGAGGAAGCCCACAGCTGCTAAGTGAGCGCTCTGTCATTTTTGTGTGTAGCTACTCCAAATCTATTGCAATCTGATTGCTTCATCCCCCAGTAGATATCCAGAAATAGCCAGTGAGAGTGTCCAGGTGCTGTAGGAAGCTGGACAGATCTCAGCTGGCTCTGCAGTTTACCTGCTGAGCAACCTCATGCCGATGGCTTGCCACCTTCCGGCCTTAACGTCTCTACTGGTACAGAGGCGGCAAGAATTGACTTCTAACCCCACCCGACTAGTTTGAAGCACCATGAATGATCCCTGTGCTAAAAGGAGTTTGTCCTCTCCGAACCCCCTGAAAGCTGCTCCCAGAGAGCCGTGGAACGTCATAGAACAGGCGGCGCTTGCTTTGGACAGAGCCGCGACGATGCCGTGGGCATGCGTGTTGGTGACCCAGCCCAAAGCCGGGATGCCCGAAAGACACGGCTCAAAGCCGAGACCAGAGACGGGTGTTCCACGTTGCACTTGGGAGCATCCAAGCAGGCAGGCTGTCCTGCATGTCACCCTCATTCCCTCAAGGAGTCATTTTACTTAGGTCACACACTTCCCTGAGCTGATCACCCTCTGTTTCAGAGAAGCCATCGGTGGCTGTAGTTGAACAAGGACACCATTCATTGCCGCCGCACTGAAAGGACCCAGGTCATTTTCTTTTAGGAAATGGATGCTCGCTTAGGGAATCGAGGGAATAAAAGCAAAGCAGGCTTTTCCTTACCCATTTGGAAACTTAGAGACAGTATATGTGAACCTTGAGGCTTTGGCGACAGTGAAAACTGGGGTCACTTTGTACGGTCTCAGTAGAGACGAGGGTTTCCCAGGCAGAACCTGAGAGGCTTGGCTCACTGGCGCTTTTGCCACGCACAGGCACACGCTTGTGTGACACTGGGCACACACTTTCCCTGAGTCTGGTACTCAGTTCCCTGCTCTGACACTGGCTTTTTTCTGTCCTAACACAAAATTAAGAAGTCAAAATTGTCCAAGATGGGTCAAATGCACCTGCTCTGGGTCCAGCACTGCTCCTGGGCACTGGAGATGCACCATAGCTCCTACCTGCCCAGACCTGACGGGTGAGGAAGCAGAGGTATAGAAAGGTAAGTGGGCAATTGCTTTGCCACAAAAATAATGCTGGGGTCAGGGCTGGAGAAGGTACGGGAGCCTTGGAGAGATATGGGAAGGGCTGTGTGTATGTGTGTGCATGTGTATATGCACATGTGCTCATGTATGTGTGTGATCATGCATGTGCTTGCATGTACATACATACGTGTGTGTGTGTGTTAAAAGGAGTCAGAGAAGCTTTCTCAGAGAATGGGCACCTAAACTGAGCCTTAAGGAAGAGGAATTATAAACTACCATTTTTGAGCACTTACTAGATGTCAGGTAAGAAAATTACCTCATTTAACCATTTTTTGAGACAGGTAGTATTATCATCATTCTCCTCTTAGGGACAAAGAAAGTGAGGCCCAGAGAGGTTAAGCCGTTTGTCCAAGTCTGCACAGCCAGGAAGAGGCAGAGCTGGGGTCTGAACCCAGACCCTCAGGCTTCGGAGCACAACGCATTGACCAGCTACCACACTGCCCCTCGTAGTGGGAGCTGGTGGGCAAACAGGGTGGTGGGAGGGAGCTTTAGGTGGAGGGGGAAGTCCACGCACAGATCTGCAGGTGAGCTCGAGGGTGGTGAGTCCGAGGCCCGGGATGCGGGGCGCACTGCCCAGATGTAGTGCGAAGGGTGAGTGGAGAGGGGTCAGGGAGGCAGTTGGTGGCACCGGGTAAGAGCAAAGAGAAAGGTAAAAATGATTATAGGAAATCCTAAATCAGGACTTTGTCCGGAGGCAAAGAGGGGACAATGAAGCGTTTTCGGCGTTGGAGAGCTGTCATCGGGCTTCTTGTTTTGAACGAGCATTGCGGCCACCCTGTTAAGAATGGGATTCCCCTGCCTGGTGCTGGTGGCCACGGGGCTGTGCCAGGGGGGACAGTGACGTTCCAGCCCAAGGGAGACAGCGCTCACCTCCCTGTCCCTCCCCTCCCTGTCCCTCCCCTCAGTGTCATCTTCTCTCCACGCATGATGCATCACCGTGACAACGTCTCACAAGGGATCAGTCCTGTCCATCAGGAGGCTGATGCGTCGTGACAGCCACAACCAGAGGCCCACGAGTGTTTAGTGGGGAGAGCCCCCAGCCACTACCTGTGCCCTCCCAGTCGTGGCTGGGAGATGCCCATTGAGAAGGAATTGGCGATGGCACGGAGAAAGGCCAGAGGCTGCGAGGAGCCACTCAGCGGAAGCAAGTCTGACATTTGTTTCCTTACGCAATTGTGCTCCCTGCTAGCATGGCCGGTGATGAGCACTTTGGAGCCTTAGCCTTCCCGTCCGTAAGATAACCCGGTTAAAGAAGGGCAATGTTTGCCACAGCATATTCCAGCTAACTGGATTTATAAAGTACTCTATGGGAAGAGGATTCCAAGGCCAAATGCTTTTGGACAAGGCTGCTTACTATGGCCCTCTTTTTTGGAGACTCATATCATGTCTTGGCACATTAAAGGCTCTGACAAGTTCTGCAGGGAAGACATTTGCTTACACCATTAGGGCCTTGCACTTGACAATGCTCTTCCCACCCCACCCCCACCCCCCGAGAGGGAACATCTCTCAACTTCACAACAAACCAATGTTGTAGGCATCCACACCGGTGAAATTTGAAATAGATGCCGTGGAGAGCTGCCTCTAGTAGTCTCTAGTTTGAGATCAAGGGCTCCTGGAGTCAGGAATGATACCTCACACAGTGGTGCTGATAAAATATCAAGTGAGAAGTTCATGATTAGCTCATGCCTACACATAAGCTAAAAGATAACCCCCAATATTTATATTTTATCAGATGCTATACGACGTACTTGGAAATTCCCCTGGCCATTTACTGGTGGCATGCTACGAGCCGGACTTCAGGGCTGCAGGTACAAGTGAATGCATCCTCTGTCCTCCAGCAGCTCCGGCCTCTGGGGGGGGGGGCTGGAAGTAAACAGCAAGTGCTGTAATAGAGGCGGTGCAGAGAATGGCGGAGGTTGGACGTCGTGTGTTTGCCCATCTTCCCTTCTTCACCCTGCTCTGGCTTCCAGAGCCTGAGCCGCCTGGACCACATGGGCAGACTGCCTTGCCTTTCTGCTCCCTGTTGTGTTCTGCCAACGAAAGCACCAGCGAGATATCGCACAGTCAGAAGGAAGTGAGGTTGAGAGCCGATTCTCCTGGTGCCCTCTTGGGCAGGTCGCTAGGAGGTGGGTGTGTCCCTCTCTCAAGACCTATAGGTTCTGCAGGGGGTCTTCTCCACAGTCCTAGTCTCTGCGACTTTTGTGGCTGCGGCTCCAGGACTAGAGGTAGTAACGGCTCCCCATGGTGGCTGGCCCCAGGTGCTGCACCACGCCTTGTCGGTTTCCGTAAACCCTGCGCGTTGCAACGCACACTCCGCTGCCAGCAGCCCCTTAATCAAAGTGCCCTGGTGCCAGCCAGGCTGAGCGTGCCATTTGTTCTCAACGGGGGCTCTGATTAACACGCCGCATGAACACAGAGAGCGGAGTGGCTCCACAGAGAAGTAGATATTCGAGCTGGGTTTTGAAAGCCGACTAGGAGTTTTCCGGAAAGGTGTTAGACTGATGAGGGACGCACCTGAACAAAGGTAGAGGGGCATTTAGAGACACAGGATTTGGGAGGATAGGTGAAAGTTAAATGATGCTCTTTTTCAAACTTATCCCCCCATGTCTCTGAAACCGGCCGGCTTGGAGGACGTGGAAACTGTGGTCACAGAGGCTTCAGGATTCAGTGACAAAGATGCTGCAGATGAGCCCTGGCTGCTTAGAGACTGTAAATGAATAGCTTGTGGGTCACGCCAGCTGCCCAAAGAGTTCCCTGGACCCACAAAGATCTTCAAGAAAAAAACTCAAGACAACACTTAAAAATTGAGATACTTTACTTTAAAATTCTGGCTTCTCAAAAACAGAGACAGACAGACAGACAGACAGAGGGAAGGAGAGAGAGAGAGGGAGAGAGAGAGAAAAATAGAGAGAGAGGGAGAGAGACAGAGAGAGAGGGAGAGAAAGAGAGAGACAGACAGAGAGAGAGAGGGAGAGAGACAGAGAGAGAGGGAGAGAGAGAGGGAGGGAGAGAGAGAGAGGGAGAGAGAGAAAGAGAGAGAGAGACAGAAAGAGAGAGGGAGAGAGAAAGAGAGAGAGACAGAGAGAGAGGGAGAGAGGGAGAGAGACAGAGAGAGGGAGGGAGAGAGAGAGAGGCAGAGAGAGGGAAACAGAGAGAGGGAGAGAGAGGGAGAGAGAGAGACAGAGAGAGAGGGAGAGAGGGAGAGAGAGAGAGACAGAGAGAGAGGGAGAGAGAGACAGAGAGAGAGGGAGAGAGAGAGGGAGAGAGAGACAGACAGAGAAGGAGGGAGAGAGAGGGAGGGAGAGATGATCTGGTCACAGTGTACCTGCATTCCCACCTGGCTGGAATCATTCAGAGCCGAGAAGCTTCTCCTTCCCAGGCTAGCACAGGGTCTGCAGTTTGCCACAGTCTCCACCATTCCCTATTGTCCTCGCCTTTTCACTCTTGTCCACAAAATTCTATAAAAATTGCTGTCTGTGCCCAATAAGAATTTAGATTGGCAACCCTGAATAAAGACAGTAACACACTCCATTCTACAAATGCTCCACTATCCTTTTTCCCATTGCCTGCGCCTTGGTTAAACAAAGACCTTCCCAACCCTCCGACCTGCCTTTTCCTCCAGACCCTGGTCCGGGAGAGGCCGCGGCGTGCTGTTCTCCGCACTGTCTCCGTGCACCTTCCACGCAGCCTTGTTCTTAAATGGGCAGAGGGTGGGTCGAGCTGCCTCTTAGGATCAGAGCTGGCAGGGTTTTAAAAGACTGCTCCGTGGAGAGAAAAGCTCGCTCTTTGACATGGGGCTGGCAGCCCCGGAAGGACTCTGGGGCATCAGCACCGCCCCCCTCATTTCACAGACGGGAAAACGGACGGAGGTGGGGGCAGGGCTCACACAGTGAGTAAGGGGTGTCGTGGGGAACAGAGGGAACCAGGCTTTGGGTGCTCCCTGCTAGGCGTCTCGTAGGGGCGGGTTGTGTTCTTCTCATAATCAATTAGATGATTGCTAATTCCCTTTTATATATGAAGTGACGCACTTTTGGAGCAGTGGAGTGAGATGTCTGAGGTCACACAACCAAAGTACTGCAAGGGTTCTTCTGAACTTGGGGGCCCCAGCCTCAAAAGGACACGGGTGTCAGTATCAATTGTGCTACTGACAAAAGGAGGAGTCACTGACTCATCCCACTGATTCGCCCCAAAGGAACAGCCCGGACTTCTGGGCACACAGAGTGAGGTGGCCCTGGTCACCGGATGGGAAGCGTGGCAGGGACAGCCTTCCTCCCTGGGAGGGAAGCTACCAGAGTGTGATGGAGTCAGACAACCTCGGTTCGTACACTCATTCTTCCATGTACCAGCCTTGCGTCCTCAGCCAAACCATTTCCCCTCCCTGAGCCTAAGTGGCCTAATATTTATGTACTTATTTGTTTATTTAGAAAGTCTCACTCTGTTGCCCAGGCTGGTGAGTGCCGTGGCATCTGACTAGCTCACAGCAACCTCAAACTCCTAGACTCAAGTGATCCTCCTGCCTCGGCCTCCTAAGTAGCTGGGACTATAGGTGCTCACCACCACGCCTGGCTAATTTTGTTCTATTTTTTAGTAGAGATGGGGTCTTGCTCTTGCTCAGGCTGGTCTCGAAGTCCTGACCTCAAGCGATCCTCCTGCTCCGGCCTCCCAGAGTGCTAGGATTACAGGCGTGAGCCACTGCGCCTGGCCAGTGTCCTAATCTTTAAAATGAGAACATAACCTCCCTCGTGGGGAGGTTAGGAAGACCAAAGCAAGGACATCACAAAGGGCCGTGCACACAGTAGACTCTGCTTTAAAGGTTCGGTCCTGCGTGGCAGGGGTTCCCATAACCGTGCCCATGTTCACTGATTCTCCAAGAGCACCAACGGGTGTGCTCAAGGCTAAAGTGACACTGTGAGGATCATAGTCCGCTCAGGAAGGGAAAAAGATACAGGTGGGATCTGGAGAGATCCAGGCACAGGATTCCTAAGGTGCCTTCCGCCCACCCAGCGGAGAATCGCACAGGCACGCTCTCCCCCTCGGGGCAAAACTGCAGCGACACATTTGTGGTATTTGTAATGCTCAGGGTAGCCTGTTTGAGATTCAGAGTTTGGTTGTTTGGGAGGCAACTGCATGTATAGATTTCTCTATCTAGCGACTACCCAAATTCCAGTCTCCCAGGAGAAAAGCAGGTGCTCACCGTAAATCACATTGTTCAGAAATACAGCCTAGGCAGCCGAGAATCAACCTTATCAATTAGGGAACTGGAAGAATATTTTGAAAGCCACATTCCAGGACAGCAACCAAGGAGCAGACTTGCAAACAGGCCTTTCTGAAGATCACACCCTTGGGCCTGTTATGTTAATTCTTTTCTGCATAGACTCCCTTTCAGAGCACTGACCTGCATCCTACAAATCTCCATAAAGCTTCCATTGGGTTCCTGGGACCACGGAGCTATGTGTCTGCCAGAGAAGCGAAGGCTCCAATCTCAAGGAACGGCCAGCCTAGGTGGTGAGAGAGAGACATAAGGAAAAAAAACCCAAAAATAGTGGCGACATAAGCAGGGCACCTGTTGGTTTTGTCCACCTGTGCCCCTTCCTTGTGTCTTAGGATAACAGCACCCCTCCTTCTCTTTGCACAGCTCTTGTCCGACACCCCCTACAGCTTCTGTGTTGGGACTGCGTATCACAGACGGCCACAGACACTGGCCAAGTCCGGCCCATGACATCCTGTTGGCCAAGAGATTGAATTTTGACCAGAGCCACCCAGGGACAGAAAGTAGTTGGGACGATGTCATCCATGGCAATGTCTTAGAGAGACTACCCTGATCCTGCTTTTACGGTTCCTGAAGTCCACTGGGTTCATGTCCTTCTAGAAACATGGTGCTTTCTTCTCATGACTCCTTGCTCTGATTCAAACAAGCCAGAGTTGGTTTCGGGCACTTAAAGCCAAGCCGGGACCTACAGGAGAAATGTCTTGGCTGGGGGAGAAGAGTGAAGTGGGACTTGTGGCAGGGATGACACTGTCCCAGTAAAGTGTGGGGTGGGGGACAAGTGGCAACCACTGAGAAGGGCAGGGAGCACATTCCGGGCAAGGGGGGATTGTGCCCAGAGGCCCAGCATGGAAAGTGCAGGGTGAGTTTGAGGAACCGAGAAGTCCAGTGCCTGAAGTACTGAATGGAAAATGGTTGGGCTAGACAGGGTTTGGGATGGGATGGGGCGGTCAAACCCCATCAAGCCTTGCATGCCATGTGAGGGAGTTCGGGCTTTATCTCGTGAACAAGCATGGTAGGATACATGTTTTGGAAAGATCCGCACTGGCTGCAGGGTGGGGGACTCGTGGATGGAGGTCTGGCAAAGGCTGTGCCCAAGATCACGCTCTTTATCGGAGACCTTTCATACTCGTGCTTGCATTCCATCCTCATCACATTCCAGAGTGAGGCAGGCAGGCGAGACTTGCGTCCACTTCGCAGATGAGCAGGTGAAGGCACACCTAGAGGGAGAATAGAGCTGCGCCATGATGAAGCTGCTCTCTGCCCGGGACCCCAGGCTCTTGATCCGGAGGGTCTGCCACTGCAGCAAGTAAACCACAGTCTCTCCCCGAGGACCCTGAGCCAAGCCGGCAGGTCTCAAACCCAAACAATTCAGGGGCCAGGCAAGCAACAGTAAATGAGCAAATTAGGTCCAAGGGGGCCAATAGGGATGGCAAAGGGGGTGAACTGATAGCAAACTGTGACTAGATCTCAGGAGAAGGTTAAAATCTGGACTTTACATTAAATTTCCTTATTTTGGAAGCACTGGGCGGGTCAAACCAAAACACCTCAGCCTGCAGGCCACAAATCTTCATCCTCCACTCAATTTCCACCAAGTTACTAGCTAGGATTGCCAGATTTGGCATATATTATAAGATGTCCAGGTAAATTTGAATTGTAGAAAAACAAATAATTTTTTTAGTATAAGTATGTCCCAAATATTGCATGGGGCATATGTATGCTAAAAATTATTTGTTCTTTTTTCTTTTAAAATCTGAGATTCAAATTTAAATGGGGTAAAGGTTAGGGTTAGGATTAGTAACCCTGTCCATAGCAGATTTGCACTTGCCAACAAAGAGGGAATGAATCACCTTCATTTTCAATTCCAGGCTCATCTGGGGCCTGTGCTAATTAATTCTGCACCCTCATCAATAACCTTTGCTGCTCAGCCTGCAGTTCCTCCTGAGACCCATCCTGTCACCTTCTCCTACTACCCCGATGGAACGTTGGAGACAGCCACAAGAGCCCCGCCTTGCAGTTAGGGCTGCCAGCCGCCACAGCACAATGTCAATGCATCGCAAATTGGCGGTGGTGCACGACTGGGCTGAACACCAAGTACCATCTTTCTTTTGATCCTTATAAGAGGGGAGGAAGTCCCCCTGGCCCTTGCAAAGCCGGGGGCTCTAGTTATCGGGTGTCGATTAGAGACCCAGGAGCAGACTCTTTGGGATTCGGCGCCCCCAGTTCACAGATGTGACGGTATTGTGCCGTGCTTGCTCGGATGTGTTACGTGGGATTGTCCAAACAGCCCAGTGCAAAGTTTTCTTCCTCTGCCCGCCAGGTCTACACGCCCCCCGGCTGCAAAGAATCTTTTGTGGATGGCTGGGTGGTTGGGGGTGTCCTGTTTCTCATTCTTTCTTCCGAATGTCCTCCCTGGATGTGTCTGAATGCCCTGCTGATGAATGCCCCACTGTCAGGTGAGAGGAGGGGACAGGGAGAGAGATTCCTGTGACTCCATTCACTTCCTCTGCCAGGCCCCCCGAGCCTGCGACGCCCATTCATCCGTCCTTCCCACGCCTCGGGGGAGAAACTCAGATGTCCCTTTGCACCCAGGACAAAAAGATCAGGACTTACCAAACTTCCCTGCCACTGGGCGGGTGTTGTTGGCCTCCTCTCACCGGGATCCTGCTTCTCTGACCATGAGAGTTTTCTTTGGTTCTGCCCTTGGTTTCTCCCCAGAGCTGTTTCTCCTGCTCCTAACGGGCTTCCCAGACACCAGCCTCTGCTGCCTTCAGTCCGGGTTCACCCTTGGATGAGCCTGGAGTTGGGGGTGTCTTGCGTCAGACAGAGCCGGTTCGGAATCTTGGCCGTTCTTTCCAAGTTTCTTGACCTTTCTGAGAGCCTCATTCTCTTCATCTGTGACCCAGGGATAATCATTCCAAGCTCACAACATTTTAGGAGCAGTTACACTTTGTAGATGATATCAGTGGTGGGTGAGAGAGGGGAAAACAGCTGAGGCTGCAGAGACTGTTGGCTTTTGGAATACTCCCTGTGCTCCGGGCACTGTCGATTCTTATGTCAGTTATACTTTGTACAGATTATGCTACTTAATCCTCATCTTTCCCATGCAGTAATGTTGTTATTGGCCCCTATTTTATACAAAGGGAGACTTAGGCTCACCACGTTTTTATTGAGCACTTATTATGTGCTAGGCTCTATACCAGGAACTGAGAATGCAATAAACAAAAGACACAGTCCTTCCCTTCCTAGAGTTTATATTTGGCCCAGGGGTGACCGCTATTAATAAAACAAAGGAACATATAAAACTATATTTGCAAATGGCATTAGTGCTAAAAGCAAAACGTAGAGGGAACCTTGCTCACATTTGACTCAAAGTCCTGATCAGTTCCAGGATGTCAGAGTCTCTTCCCCCCAGGACATGGCATTTGAGCCGAGAATTGAAGGCTGCTGCTGTCTTAGTTTGAGTTCCCCAGAAGCAGAGCCAAAGACAGGGATTTGAGTGAAAGTAGTTGGTTCAGGAGGTGATCCGGGGGACTTAGAGAGGAGCGAAGAGGTGAGACAGGGAAAGGAAAGAGCCAATAAAAAGGTATATGCACACCTAGCAGGTGCGGTGCTCACCGTCTGGTGGATGGGCACGCTTGAAGCTCTGACTCAGGTGTGGCAAAGGCAATATAGGTAACCTAAACATTTGTACCCCCGGAATATTCTGGAATAAAAAAATGTATATTAAAAATAAAATAGGTGCATCATCGAGCCAGAAACCGCTCTGGGCAACTAGACTTTTCTCGTGTCTGGAAACTCTGGGGGATGGTGTAGAAGTGCCTCTCGGTGGAGGAGAGAGCTAGGAGCTTCGCCTCCTAAGTCTCATCAGTCTCCGGTGGAGGGAGGGAGGGAGGGAGGCTGCCAGAAGGCGTTTATTCTGATGTGCCGCGTGCAAGAGCGGCCGGGGTTCACGTGCCCAGGGGTAACCCCCCAGCCAGGGTTCAGGGGTGCAGGCGGCTGGCAGCTGGGTGGCGTGCACAGCTGAGTGCCAGGGGCTGTGGCGGGGCGGCAGCGTCCACTCTGGAAGGGTCTGTATCGACTGTGCACAGCGTCGAGGGCACGAGTGTTCCCGGCAGGAGGAACGGCCTCGGTGCGGGCCCTAGAGGCGCCGGCGTTCCTGCAGGAAGAAACGACTTGTGCCCCATCCTGTTTGTAACCCGAAAGTCAACCCCACTCCCATGTACAGGTTCAAGCTCAATTGACTCCAGAGCCTTCCTTTCTGAGGCTGCCTGCCTCCGCTCTGGCCGGGTCCCGCAGGAGCCAGACCCGGGCATGGCGGGGTCCCCCCCACAACACGCCAGCTCCCAGAACCCTGATTTAATTACAGCGCCAGTGCCAGGGGCTTTAAAAGTCCCAGACTAGGTGCTTAAAACACAGGAAGTAAGAAGGGCTTCGCTGTGACTCGCTTTCCCTCCAAGCACCGCTCCCGGGGACACATCAAATCCCCTACTTCTTTTCATCTGCCTTTGGCTGCTCCAGCTCTTTAGCTGTGCACTGTTTTTCCTTTCCCCTCTTCCAGATAATTATTTACACAGAAGGAAAATAATTAGCAGCCCGGGAAACGCTGCTTTGTTCCGGGCTCTCTGCCCCTGCCTGCCTCTCTTGTCTGAAGTGGCTCCACTGCTGGGAAGAGGGACATCAAAGCCGGCTGAGGAGGCTTTAGCGGGAGAGGGATTTTCTTTGTCTGGCCGAAAAGCAAAGAAAAGACAATCTCGGCTTCTTTGTCTCTGCCCCTGGTCGTGGCGGCTTCTCTGGGCCCCAGGACCCACCATGAGGTTAGAATAACAGATTGATTTCCCGCATGGGTGTTTTCCCTCTTGGGTCCAATCTCTTTCCCTTGACCCTCTTCCATCTCAGCAGATGTGAGAGCTGAGCGAGAATGGTCTGGAAAAACTCGAACTCAAATGCTTTCGTGGCTGAACCATGAACCCAGAGAGGCAGCGCATGCAGGCAGACATACGGCAAGAGGCGGAAGTGGGGTCTGGGGAGACCGAGAGACTGTATGTCCCTCCTGACACCTGCTTGTCATTGCCATGTGGCCATGGGGGCCCAGCGCATGGCTGATCTTCCAATGTTCCTACAGAAGCCAGACACCTGAATTTTCATATGACGCTTTCTAAATTTCAAAATACCATGCAGGACGAATGAACCACAGAAAGGAGGGCTGGATCCAGCCAGCCACCACCAATTTGCAAGGTTTGACCTGTTCCAGCTCTATCTTCTTACAGATAAGGGAAACTGAGGCTCAGATAGGCGTGGTGACCACTTAGGCAAGAGCACATGTAAGTGCAGGGCTGGAATCTAAGCCTTCAAGTATGTCATGGTTATCCTCAGCACGTGACAATCAGCGTTATGCCTGGAGCAAGGCAGGTGCTCAAACAGCTATCAACTAAATAATTAGTAACAATATTCACTTTATGGTGATCACCTGTTATGTTTTAACACTATGCTGGGTGCAACATATCCTAGGTATAGTCATTGGTACTCTTCTGTTTGTAAAGACAGAAACCCAATTCAAAATAGCTTAAACAAACAAACAGACCAGGCGCAGTGGCTCATACCTCTTATCCTAGCACTCTGGGAGGCTGAGGTGGGAGGACTGCTTGAGGCCAGGAGTTCGGGACCAGTCTGGACAATAGCACAATCCTATCTCTAGAAAAAAACCAAAAAAACCCAAAAACCAAAAAACAAAAACATCAGCCAGGCATGGTGGCGCATGCCTGTAGTCTCAGCTACTTGGGAGGCTGAGGCAGAAGGATCACTTGAGCCCAAGAGTTTGAGGTTGCTGTGAGCTACGATGACACCAGTGTACTCCAGCCCGGCCAGCAGAGCAAGACCCCATTCTAAAAAAGAAAAAGAAAGAAAGAAAAAGGAAAACTACAAAGGATGTATTGGATGCTGTATACAAAGGTGCATGAGCATTAGGTGTGGCTGTATCTAGACATTCACACGATTATCACATTGTTTTGCTATCCCACGTTCTCTTTTTGTCACTTCTACTTTGCTAGAGTCAACGTGTTAACTTCATGCCTAGAGAGGTGCAAGTTGGTTAAACTGGCCACAAATAGCTCTAGTTTGCTCCTTTCCAGCTAAAATCAGTAGTAGGCCAAAGAGTTTTCCTGTCCCCAGTATTGAGGACCAACTTAAGTCATTGCTCATGCCTCAACCAAACTCTGTGCCTGGGAGGATGGATTCAATCATTGTGTTGCTTTCAAATCTAAGCACCTACTGTGTGTTCAGTGCTCTGCCCCTTCTGGGCACATATAGAAGAACGATGAGCAAGGCAGGCAGTTTCTCCTGGAGCTTACAGTTGAGTTGGGGAGAAAGACACTAAAGAAATGAAAATTAATTGCTTAACGATTGCTGCTGTCCTCATTAGGGACCGTTAGCCCGTCTTAATGGAGGCGGCTGGATTTGTAAAGAGAGATAAAATTTGCCTGGGCCCACCATATTTTAAGGGCTGTCTTTGGTATACTTTACCCTCCTCCCCAGCAAAAAAAAAAAAAAAATACCTTTTGATTTCTTAAGATGCCAAAATAGGCCTTCAGCTACCAAATCAAGATATAAATGATCAGGAAATTAAACAGCCTTAATTGCTATCATACTATTCTTAGCCTTTGACCTTTTAGGGTTTGAGCTGAAACCTAGGGTCACAGTTTCCCCAGGTTGCAACTGGGAAGGTTAGTAGTGGAAGGAAAACACAGTCGTTCTAGCAAAATGGTGTTTACTGTTGGGGGACTCACTTTGGACCTTGGGGTGTGGACTTTGGGATAACTAGAAAGATGGGAATTAGAATCCCATGTTGATCAGAGATGGAAACCAGCCAGCCAGCGGAAAGGGACCTGGACCTGAGCCAACATCTCACCTTCAAGCTCTGATTGTCCCCCTCTGGCTGCACGACCTTGGCCACCTTGGATCACTTCATATTCTTGGCCACCTTGTTGATATCCTCTGCAAAATGGGGATAATCGTCCGTGCCTGCTCAGAGGGTGGTTTGGATATCAACAAGATTGTTTACAGAAGCTCTTTTCCACTGTTGAGTGGCGTTGGAAAAATCACCATGCAAGGTGATTTTTTCATTGTTCTCTTCACGCATCGGGTTCTTCTCATTTCTGCCACTTGTTTACACCTGTATTCTTGGCACTTCTGCCATTCCACATGAGTAATTTCCAAATTAAAACTGCCGCTCAGCTGGAAGGCCTTGGGAGTCTCTCATTTATTAATCTGAACATCATTCAAGTCAACATATGTTGTTTTCTAGTCGCACTGAGTAAGTCATTCCAGAGCTGGAATCAACGATTGTTGGTGTTGGAACATGCAAAGCAAAGAAGATAAAAATTCAGGGCAGAGGCAGAATCGTGGCATGGCCCGGGGGAAGCACAGGGCTGGGTGACCCCTTAGATCGCAGCTGGTGGGTTTGCATGAGATGAAACTCCGGGATATTGAGACCGTGACCTGGCTCCGGAAAGATGAATTATGGATGGAGGACACCCGTGCCCTTGCCTTGCTCTTTCTGTCTGCTCCTGGTTAAGCCCTCACTTCTATCAGGCCTGCCGTTTCTGGGGGGCCGGGAATGGGTAGAACAGAGCTCCAGGCACAGGGACTGATGCTGGGAGCTGCATTCTGAGGATTCGTGGCCAGCAGCAGGATTGACTCCCAGTGGCATGGGATGTACGTTGACCCAGAGAAGACTGTGACTTCTCCACGTATTGGCCAGGCATATTTCATTCGTGAGAGACAAAAAGTGAACTCAAACTAGCTTAAGCGAAAATAAAATTTAAAAAAATGGGGGTGGTGTGATTTATTATCTCATGTAATTATAAGAAGTCAAAGGGATGATACCAGCTTCACACTTTGCCTGGGTCCGGGGCCTTGGGAATATTGTCATGGTCCCGCTCTCTCCCCATCTCTCAATTCTGCAGTCTCTTTTGGCTCGGGTTCTTCTATTCCAGTAGCTTCTCTCTACCCAACAGCCCTCTGACCCCGGCTGGCCCAGCAGAGCAACTTAACATCCCCAGTAGAAAAAAGAACAAATCTTTCCTGAAACCCTTGTTAGGAGATTCCTAGTGAGGACTCTGGTCGGCCCGACTCAGACACATTCCCATCCTCAGCCCGATCACCGTGGACAGGATTCGGCCATGTTCCAACCCTGCTGCTGGAGGTGGTGGTGGGGGTCAAAGGTCTCTGACTCAAGAGAGGGATCCTGTCACCAAAAAAGAGGGCAAGGGAAGGATGGAACCCGGACGGACAAAGACAGCAGAGAGTCGTCATATTGCAGGTAGCACTTCACGGGTCCCGAGTCCCCCGAGGAGACCCACGGGGAGAAGGGAAGCACCGTGCTCAGATGAGCTGCGAAGCCACCGCCATCGTGGTCTCCTCATGCTTCAGAGGCTTTGGGAATTCTGCTCAGAAGAGACCTCTTTCAATTTGTTTCACCCAGAACTTTCTAAAATATTTTGACCACCAATCCTTTTGTGTTTTTTTTCAGGATCGAATTTAAAATCTTGGAAAACCAATGGGGTGGGGAGGGCCAAGATTCAAATGTTGAGAACACAAAGGCCGGACAGTGCGAGGCGGGAGTGAGGTCAGGGTTTCTGTGCCTAGAGGCTGGAGTGGGGCAGGGTGGCGCTGGGGGTGTGAGTGGGGCAGGGTGGCGCAGGGGGTCGGCGTGGGGCACGGTGGCGCTGGGGGTGGGCGTGGGGCACAGTGGCGCTGGGGGTGGGAGTGGGTGAAGAATGAGCAGAGCATCAGAAGGGCGACTAAGCACAGTGCACAGGTGTGCCAGGGTGGCCAAGAGAGCCAGGAGCTGGGAATGGAGAGTGCCACTCCCTGTATGCTCATCTCACTGTGGGCAGGAGATCGCGATTGGAGGATGGAGATGGGCATTCATCTGACAAGCCCATGTCCTAGAAGGATTTCCTCGCTAATGGAGCTGTCTGCTCCCCCCAGCTGGGAGAACAGGGCCATCCTACACTCAAAGCAAACCTCTAACAGCCCCGTCATAGTAGAAAACTGAAAAGTGACTCTAGCAGGACTTTCATGCTCTGGCCTGGGATTCAAGGTCAGGATCTGGACCCATCGAGATCCAACCAGGAAAACAGAAACAAACCTATGGATTTAAAATAGAGAATTTGGCACAGGGAACTGGTTTTACAGGTGAAGGAAGGGCTGGGAAGTTGAACAGCAGCAGTGGGAAATCACAGAGAGCTACACAGCAGAAAGTTCCTACCTGCACTGGCTGCAGGTTCAGAGGGTGGCAGGCATGGGGGGCAGTGTTACCAGAGTCCAGGCTCTGGGGCACCTCAGCAGAGGCTGGCATCACAGCAGGCCAGTACAACAGGGGCCGGGGCCACAGAGGGGACATGGTTGCCACTGGAGATGCTGACCAAGGTATGTGTGTGTGTGTTATGCGTATATATGTGTGTGCATGTGTGTATGTGTTTGAGTGCACATGAGTATATATGCACATACGTGTACGCATGCACACATGTGCATGTGCACACACATGTATGTGTGCACACGTATGTGTATGTGTGCATGTATGTGTACATGTGTGCGTGCATGTGTGCATGTGTATGTGTGCACATGTGTATGCATGTGTGTATCATGTACGTGTATGTGTATATGTGTACATGCATGCACCTGTGTCTGTGTATATGTGCGTGCATGCATGTATGTGTGCATATATGTGTACACGCGCATGCATGTGTATAGGTGTGTGCATGTATGTGTATGTGTGTGTTTATGCATGTGTGTGCATGTCTGTATGTGTGTGCATGTGTATATATGTATGTCTGTGTGTGTTTATGTGTAATCCTCTTTTCTCTCTTCAGACTTCTGTGAGTGCCAACTATTGCTTTGTCCAGACAGAGGTCAGTTGCCCCAGGAGCCTCAAATGCCCTGGTGGGAGCCAGTCCCCTTCCTAGGCTAGCGGAGCTCAGGGGAGCATTAGTCGTGCCCTGAGCTTGGGGAAGAAGACAGCAGGGAAAAGGTCAGGACGTCATGGACCAGCACAGAACCCAGCTTCAAAACACAAGGCTAAGTGGTTTCCCAGGTGGTTCCCCCAGATCAGGGACTGGCAAACATTTTCCTGTAAAGGCCCGCGGTAGTAAATGTTCTAGGCTCTGTGGGCATTCAGTCTCTGTTGCAACTACTCAACCCTGCTGATGCAGCCTGAAGCAGCCACAGACCATAAACAAGCAAATTGCCGTGTTCTGATGAAACCCTATAAAAACAGGCAGCGCAGGTTCTGGCCCACAGGCTGTAGTTCCCTGAGATCTGCCCTAGAGACCTCATTAAGGGACCCTGGGTTGTATGAAAGATAGTTATCACCTTTGCACCTGACACCTAGGAGGTGAATGCTTTGCTTCTCCCAACAGGAACAGAATCCTGGACTGCACAGATGACAAGGCTAATAAAAGAATCATTTAAAAATATTTTTATGCATAAAATTGTTTCTCCCAGGATTCTGACTTGTAAAGTCTATTTTAGGCAGTCATAACAATCTACTACATTGTTACCACATGTGTCTTTAAGATGTGCTAACATACTGCAACCTGGACCCATACACCTTCTCCAGCTTTCTCTAGGACAGCATGTAATTTCTTCTTGCAAGAGCTCCAGGCACAAGGGAAGTTTGAACAACAGGGGGTTGATTTTGAATTGTACATAATGAGCCACCAGTCAAGGGCTGATCTCTCACTGGTTTGAAAAGGCTAATACTAACACTGTCTGTGGAACTGTGAGACTAATTCTCCAAGACTTCCTCTTGGGGTTTGAGGGTGGAGTTAGGAAGGCAGCAGCAACGTGTTCAAGTTGGAATTGGTCCACAGTGGTGCAGGTATCTGCTTAGTCCGGGGAGGTGCTGTCTTCTTCCCCAAGCTCAGGGCACGACTAATGCTCCCCTGAGCTCCGCTAGCCTAGGAAGGGGACTGGCTCCAAACATTGACACATCCTTGAAATAGAATTTCTCCCCTGGAGACAAACTTCTCTAAAAAAACCTTACTTCTTGGAATTACAAATGGAAATAGAGCCACTTGTTTTGGCATTTTCATAGGCCCTTTCTTCCCAGTCTGGGGTTGGGATCTTCTAGACTTAATAACTCTTACCATCTCCATCTCTGTCACTCCACATTTGGGTCCTCTTACCTTTGTTCTTTTGATTGCCTTTCCTAATGCTCCCAAGATACACCATCCCTGTAGCCATGGCCTTTAAGGAGGTAAAGTAACAACCAAGATGGCACAGCTTTGCTTGGCTGGAAGAACCTTTCCAGAATTTGGTGACCACTTGGCATTCACCACTCCCAGAAGTCAGGAAATGTCCTCGTCCAAGTATACCTCAGAGAGAAAAACAGTCCCAAAGGTTTTAGAAGGGCCAGTATAATATTACCCTTCTCTCTCAATTCTATAACCCTCCCTTCTCCCATGACCACTCATATAAAAGAGGTGAGGAAGCCAAGAGAAGAGCTATCTTGTCCAGAGGGGTTGCATATATGCAGCCATTAATATTTTCAGACCTCAAAGCTATAGCAGTCCATGAAGCCCAGGGGCACCACCTTGCCTCTCAGCTGTTGATCCTGGCTTCCCCCCATCAGAGTGCATTTCCCTCCTTGGCTTCATTTCTCACACATTTCTCTTGGGTCAATGTCTTCTCATATGCACTGGCCCTCCAGTCATTCCTCTCAAGGCAGTCCCTAGCCCTACTCCCGTCCTGGCCCATCTTGACCTTGTGAGCAGGGCATGGACATCAACTGCTAATAGTGCCCATTTGTCTCCAAAAGTTACCAGCATGAGAAGTTGGTCTGCCCTAGTACTTTGGAAAAAAAAAATTTTACTTTCGACTTAAAATAATTTTCTGAATGGGATAAAATTTTTGAAAGCAGACACTCATTTTGTATCTGTTTTGTGTCATTTTGAGGGCCTTGAACAGTGTGCTGTGTATAGTGCCAATAACAAATAGGATTTATTGTACTTGCCGATTCCAGCTGATTGGCAGTGCCTGCCTAGAATCACATCCAGGCCCAGCAGGAGAGAGTTCCACGATTGATTAGTAATGTCTGCCATGGATGGAGGTTAGGAGAGTGATGCCATAGCTACTTCTTGGCTCTCCCTATGGTAGGTGTTCAAGGATTACTTGCTGAAGCTAAGTTGGATATAAAGAGCTCAGAACCTGGAATCAAAAACAAAACTAGGATTTAAAATTAGCATTGCTGTTACTTAGTTGGGTCAATACTGAGCAAGTTTCTAACCCTCTCTGCGCCTCCACTGTCTTAACTATTGAGGGGAAAAAAGCGGAGACCAAAACAAAAATACTTAACCTGGGGCCTCCAACCTTGAAAAAGCTTGTGAAGAAATTGACAAGAATTCCCCTAATAAGTGTCAGTATTTCAAAAGACTAATGAAAAGGCTTAGCATGTAGTGGTTAAGAGCAGCTTTTTAAAAGCTTATGTACTTTTGAAGCTAACTCTTAAAAAAAATAATAAAAGTGACCTTGTGGTCAGGTAAACTTGAGCTTGGAGTCTACTTGATCAAGTTACGGAACTCCTCTGTGCCTGAGTTTGCTAAACTGTGAAACGAAGACAATTTCATGACACTCTGATAAGGATTAAGTGAGGCGAGCTTTGCAAATCCCTCAGCTGGGCTCCACCAGGCATCCCATGAATCATATTATTATTGATATCATTATTATTTTAGATGAGAAG
The DNA here is from genome assembly GCF_040939455.1 of Microcebus murinus. Classification (NCBI taxonomy): domain Eukaryota; kingdom Metazoa; phylum Chordata; class Mammalia; order Primates; family Cheirogaleidae; genus Microcebus; species Microcebus murinus. The sequence continues at coordinate 17,506,039 of NC_134125.1, read as the reverse complement.
ACATCATATTAACTGAGTGATCATTAGTTACATAGATTTGTGGTTATTTTGTACGAAACAGATCGTTTTTTTTTTTTTAGAAAATCAGAGCAGCTTAGCTTGCTGGTTGCATCCTTTAGCATATGGGGCCCCAAGGGAAGGAGGGAGACATATCAAAGAGCCTTCTGATGTGGGGAAGGCCTGGAACCGCTGGGATGGCTGCCCTCTGAGCCCTTTCTTATTTTGAGTGTCGATGAGGCCATTCTGAGATTTTCTGTACTGTTTTGTGACTCAGTGTACAGCTCGCATCCCCTGTCGGGCCAATTAGGGACTTAAAATGTTGCTAGGAAGAGCCAAGCGTGTTCATTATGGAGCGGCGAGCGCTCAGGCCCCGTGGTTTCCTATTTATGCAGTTTGAAAACGCCATTCTTTCCCAGTCCCTTGCGCATGCCTGTCACCAAAAGGCCTTCCAAATCTCAGAGTCTTCGCTGGTCGCTGCCCGTCTCCCTCCCCCACTCACGCCACCCTCTCCCGCTCTGCGGGGGTCAGCGGGGACAGGAGTTGCAGGGGACCAAGAGCTGAGAGGGACCTGCAGCCGTCCGTTGGCAGAGATGCTTCTAAGTCCTCTGAGGGGGAAAGAAAAGAATAACCGTGAAGCAGGAATTTACCGATCGGGTCAGATTCTTGTGGCTCAAATGGAGGTGAGACTGCAAGACGCCACTCTGTGGGTGATTTCACCGAAGAACTCATAGTCGTCAGATACATCAACAGGTCCACTATTATGAGAAGTAGACAGGAATAGGAAGGAGGACATCTGGGTTCAAGTTTGGGCTTACGTGACCTTGGGCAGGTAATCAAACCTTTCTAGATCCCAGCCTTTTCTTCTGCAAATTGAAATTTTGGGGCAAGAACTACATTGTGTTTCTATTTGGCACCTAGAATCCACAGATTTCTGATTCTATGAACCACAGCTGGTCGAGAAGCCAAATTCTTTGGTAGGTTCTTATTTGGCCTTATATAGACCGAGTCTCAGCACTGACGATAGCTCAACCAGCAACAGCCCAGAGTTTTAAAGATTGGGACTCACCTTGGATGAATCTACATTCATTAAACACAGAACTCAAAACTCCAATAACTTGGAATACTCTTTACTCCTCTGGTCAATCAATCTTTCCTTTAAAATTCTGCCATAAATATTTTATTGCAAGAAATACATGCATAGGCACTTTTAAAAAAAAAAAAAAAATGATTCAAGTCTGCTATCAATCAGGAAACAGATTAATGCTTGGCTTTTCCTAAGTAAGCAGAATGAGCTCATCTCAGGCGTAGGATTAGTTCCTCCAAGCAGTGTGGAGCCTTCCACGTCTTCAAGCCAATTTGACATCTAAAGTCCTTCCCTCATCAGCTGCCTGCTGTTTACTAACCCGGCAGCTGTTTACTGTCTGCTAGGATGGCTCTCCTAATTTTGTTTTTCTTTATTTTTTCCTTTTTTTTTTTTTAATCACTTGCTCTTAAGTATAGGGCCCATGCCTAGGGAGCCTAGATTTCTTGATTAGGTAAAATATAATTCCTATCCCTCCTGCCTCCCCTCTTGCCTTGTGAGAAACCAGACAGATAAAAGAGTTGCAAAGTGGTTTGATCCCCTCCAATCCGAAGGGGGTGGCTTTCCTGTCTCAAAATGAGAAAGCGTCCCCTTTCACTAGAGCCATCAGCATCTCGGTGTTCACTGATTTACTGTGACAATGGTCTCCTTAGCAACCTCATTCTCCCAGGATTAGAGCAGACAAGTCCCTTTTCAAAGCTCCAGGTTGCAAACATCCCAGCTTAGGCCAGAACATGGCTCTCCCCAACACTGGTAAACAGAACATAATGAGGTTATATATTTTTAAAAGCCTGTGCTATAAGCTAGTTTCTCCCCGAGTGTCGAGGAAGGGTTATGACAGTACACCAGGGTCCTCTGTGACCGAGGGCCTGGCACACCGTGGATGGAGGATGCTATCGATCCCAGCCTTAAATGAACTTGGTGTCTTAAAGAGAAAAGACACCGGGCTTTGTAGCATGCTAACGGCCCAGGTTGGGATCGAGGCTCACAGATAATCACACGCGGGAGAGCTCCTGGCGTGGGGTCCGGCGACCAGGAGCGAGTCGCTAAGGAAGCCTGGGGGGTGTGAAGAGCCACTGCACTGTGCAGTTTAGGAAGGCAGGGGACCAGTCTGCTTCATTCAGCTGCGATGTTTAGCGTGCTGCCCAGCACACAGCTGGTGTTCCAAAGCTTGTGTTGCTTAAATGTGCGTTCTCTTAGTTGGCCCATTATTAGCACTTCAAGATCCCAGATGTTAGAAAACACCACCACCCTATATTTTACAGAGGAGGGAAATGAGACTCTGGAGCACAGTCTTAGGACTAAGCCTCCCAGTCAGTGGCAGAGCCAGGCTCTGTCTCCAAGTCCACTTGACATTGGTGCCCAAGCCCTAGACCGCTATCTCACACCGTCGCCACCACAAGCCACTCTCCGTGGGCTCCACGGGATGACACACAAGACTCCATCCCTGTCCGGTGCTCTCAGCTTCCTTGGAAGAAGCAAGCGTGCTGTGGAGATCCCCCTTAAGGGGCTCACAGCATCCTTGGTGCTTTGAAATTTTGTAGCTCTGCCCTACTCCACGCCCCCTGCAAGTTGCCTCCGGATCCGAAGCCTGAAGGATCCAGTTTCGACAGGGCTCGTTCTCGTTCACGGAGGAGACCTCACTCTCTGTTGCTTCTCCAACGTGAGTTTACCCAAATTAATCATAATAACGGGGGACGGTGCATGGCTGGCATGGGGCTCCACAGGCTGGGCACATGCTCCTGGCAGGGGACCCGGGAGGGCACACAGGACTTGAGAATGGGGAAGGCTCCGAGCTCATTTAATTGAGTCCTCATAAGGAGCTGCCAGCCTCCTTCCGCAGAGCAAGGATTATGCAGTAAGAAGGAGGCAACCATGCAGTTAGGAACATCTGGGTGAGCCATGTAGTTCATGGCACGCGCTCTGCAGTGGAGCCCCAGAAAGCCGGTGACACAACAGAGCTGTCTCCTGGGGCTGCAGAATTTATGTACGGTCCTGGGACTCCCTGCTCTGGGCTGATGCTAGCCAGTGACCTGGGGGAAATAGCAGTCACCCAGACTAGAAACCTCAGAAGCATCCAGGGATCCTCCCTTTTTCTCAACCTTCACGTCCAATCCATTGCTAGGTCCATGCATACCGCCTCCTCTCTGCCTGAGCTCACCCACTGCCATCGCTTACCTAGATTTTTTTCAAAAATGTCCCCGACATCCTCCAACCCCTTCGGGCGAGCCTTCCTAACAGAGCTTTCTCTCTGTTGCAGCTGGAGTGATTTCCTTAAAAGGGAAATCGACTCAAAACCATTCAAAGCCTTCTCATGTCTTTAGTATAAAACTGAATCCCAAAGGCTGGCAATCTGAGTGCCTTTGTAGCTAGTCCCTGTCTGTTCTGTGGTCTCGTCTCTTTGCACCCGGATTCACCCTTTCTGGGCATCATTAGACTTCCTCGCCTGCACTGTTTCCGTTATGCAGAGAGGCACTCCGGTCTAGCACCCTTGATGTAATTCCCGGGAATTAATGGCAGGAAGCTAATGCTTCATTCTGTCCCAAAAGATGTACTCTCCGGGAAAATTTTAGGTAACCATGAGTTTTGGGTTCACTCCCAGGAGGTTCAAAAGTATATACGAGAAAGAATTAAGAACATACTTGCATTAACATAGATTACACCAATAAGGTGCTAACCAGGATGAAAGGGGATTCAAGCACGGGCTTTGGGAATAGGCATATGCATGGAGTGTAAATTCTAGCCCCGGCACCGGCCATGAGGCCATAGGCAAAATGCTGAACCACTTTCCTGGGTTTCTTCGTCTGTCAAATAGGAATATTACTTATCTTATTTTTTAATTATGCAGAACATCTAGTGCTGTATCTTTTACACAAATGGGATTAAGGAATAGTAGTAATGGTGATGAGGATGACTGGTGATGATGATGGTGATGATAGCGTAACCCACGTAAACCCTGGAACACCACATGGTCCAGTTTAGAGTAGCATGACATTCAGAGAAACAGTCCAGCAGCTTAAAGTGTTAATGGAAAAGAACTCAAACTCTGTAAACTAACTTAAAGAGGTTTATTCTGAGCCCAGTATGTGTGACCACCGCCCAGAGAGCCATGCCCAAGAAGCCTTGAGCAAGTGATCTCACCACAGTTGGGTGACAGTTTGGTATTATACATTTCAAGGAGACAGGAATTACATGTAATGTCATAAATCAATACACGGAAGTTATACATTGGTTCGGCCCAAAAAGTCAGGAAATCTCAAAGTAGGTTATCCGTGGGTTTAAAGATTCTTTGATTTGTGATTGGTTAAAGAAATGAAGCTCTGTAGAAAGGCTTGGAATGTTTTCAGAGACAAGCCACCAGACATATACTGGGCATATACCCAAACTCAGCAGAAAGACTAAAACTAAAAGAACACCACCACCAAACGCGGGTTAGGATGTGGAGGAGCTGGGGCACCCCTACGCAGCTTGTAGGCATAGAAAATGGCACAGTCGTGTCTCGGAAAACAGTTTGACAATTTCTCAAGAAGCTTGACATCTATCTACCTGTGACCCGGCAATCCACAACTAGGTATTTATCCAAGAACAATGAAAACAAATGTCCATAAAAAGCCTTGAACACAAATGTTCATAGCAGCTCTCTTCATAACAATCTCAAGCCGGTGACAGTCCAAATATTCGCTTACAGGCAAACAGACAAAAAGACTGCTACATATTTGGACAATGAAGTACTACTCAGCAATTTAGAAAAACAGCAAAACTATTGATTCATACAATAACACTGCTGATGAATCTCAAAAAATGTACTGTGGAGTGAAAGAAGTCCACACCAAGAAAGCACATTTTGCATGGATCCCATTTGTATGAAATTCTAGAAGAGGCAAAACTAAACTATGTTGTCACATCAGAGCAGTGGTTGCTTGGAAGAGGAGGGAAGATTTGACTGGGAAGAGACATGAGTGAGCTCTCTGGGGTGATTTAAAATGTTCTGTCCTGTGTGCAATTTGTCAAAATATTAATAGATTGAACAACACATTTTAGATCTGCTCATTTCATTGTATGTAAAGTAGACCTCAATGAAGAAGAAAAGAAATATGGGCCACTGTTATTATTGTCATTATCTGTGTGTGTGTGTGTGTGCATGAGGCACCATGGTCTTGTCTCACAGCGTCACTGGCCTCTAAGTGTCACGAAGGCAAGACCTCGTCTTTCTTGGTTCCATGGTGCACATAGTAGGTACTCAATAAGTGCTTGTCGAATAACTTCATGAATGAGTGAATGAATGAGTGAATATTTGAAAAGAGAGAGAGAAGGAATGAAAGAAATTTCCGGCTTAAAAAAAAAAAGTGTCGCTGGGAGGGACTCAGTCCTGATATTTATAAATGCCCTGGATGAATCCGGGCTCTGCTAACACTCATACCTCCATATTTACAAGAGAGCCCCAGGGCTGCCTGGGAACTAATTCAGCATCTCTACGAAATCATTTGCCTTTAGAAAAGCAGATGCAAATACACCCCACTCCACTGAACAGAATGGTTCCGCTGGGCTACCGAAAACAGTCCTTAAGAACATCTTTTGGTTTGCTCAGCAAAAGGTTTATACAGGGGAGGGCAGGAGCTGGGTCCAGGGAAAAGGAAGGGAAACTGACAGTACCCAGGGCCACGTGCGTCACGGCGGGTGTTGTGTTGAGTGTTCTCACGCGCTGTCATCTCCTTTATTCCTTACCAAGCAGTCTGCAGGGACCATTGTCCCCTTGTCACAACTGAGAAAACGGAGGCTCAGAAGTGGTCCAGGTGAGTTCCACCCTGCTGGGGTTGGCACCGGAACCCGGGCCTGCCTGACACTTTTCGGGAGTGTGAAGCCGGGGTGCAGTTCCAGCTCTGACTCCTGCTCGCGGGGCGCCCAGGGGCATCTTACTCTCTGAGCTTCAACTCCCTCATGGGTACATAGAGGGTGCCTTGCCCTCTCTGCCCCCTCAGGGCGGGTCACAGTGACAGCATCGGGCACGCTCAGAAAGCACAAGTCGTCATGATTTCTCAGCCCCGCCCACCTAGGACACAGGCTTGAGAGTCACCCCCCAGGGAAGGCAAGACCTGGCTCATGCCTCCCCTGGGACAGCTGGGCGTGTCACCTGCCAGGAAGTCACCTGCCAGGTTGTTGACGCAGGGGACCGGCACTCATTTCTCCATGGGCACTTTCTGTCGTGCTGCCTTCTAAATCGATTCTGAAGCTCGCTACTCTTCTCACACCTCCGCTGCCGCCACCACTCTGCTCTGAGCCACAGTCATCTCTCACCTGAATCCATGGCCTCTGAGCCGGTTTCCCTACTCCGCTTCTTGCCCCTTAGAGTCTGTTCCCAGCCAGCAGCCAGAGCAAGCCCTGCCAAGCGCAGGTCAGACCAGGTGAAAGCTCTGCTCCAAAGGCTACAAGGGCTCTAGGGGGACAACCTCATTCTAGTTTGCCCAGAACTTTCCCTGTTTTAGCACCGAAAAGTCCTGTGTCCCAGGAACCCCTTCAGTCCTAGCCAAAGTGGGATGGTTGGTCACCCTAAATGGCCCCTGTCTTCGACTGGCCAACACACATCTTTACAAAGTTCGACAAGGACCTACTACTCTACCTGGTCCCATCACCTCTCTGACCTTGTCCTTCATGCCTTACCCTTTGCTCACCCCACTCCAGCCGTACTGGAGTGTGCTCCTTGCAGGTGCTCAAACTTGTCGTTCACGCTCCTGCCTCAGGGCCTTTGCACTGGCTGCTTCCTCTGCCCAGAATGCTCTCCAAGTTATAGACATGGCGGGTTCCTTCGCTCCCTTCAGATCTTTATCTAAACGTCTCCTTCTCAAGGAGGCTCCACTCTCTGCCCATGATACCTAAAGTGCTCGCCACACCACCCCTAGTGTCCCGTTTTCTACTTTACTTTCTCCCAGCCACGCTTTGCATGCTCTAATACCTTGCATAGGTACTTACTTCTCTCCTTTGCCGTTTGCTCCTACCCCGGCTAGAATGTAAATTTCTACATGAGGCATGTATGTTTGTCAGCATTATTCCCTGACTGATCTCCAGTGCTGGACACCTCCTGCCTCCTAGTAGGTATTTTATGAATGAATTTCAACCATGAGTTGGGGCCGGGATCTCACAGCTGGGGGGAGAGAGCCCCGAGTAAATCAGAGAGCTGCAAGCTGTGCTGTAAACACAACGCACAGGTGCGCAGGAGGCCGTGGCAGAGCCCCTGCCCCACCTGGAAGTCGGGAACGGCTGAGACCTGGAGGAGGAAGGGCGATTAGTGAGGGGAAAGGGCCGGCGAGACTAGGGTAAGCCCCCCAAGCCAGCACCGGTGTCTGGCCTGTTCAATTTGTTGGGTGGACGCTCAACAAATACCTGTTGCATGAACGAGTACATGAGTGAATGAACGAGTGTTCTATGGGGAGATAAAGGCATGTGAGAAACCCAGAAAGGAGAAAGACCAGTGTCCGGGGCAGCGGCAGGCAAAACAGGTGGCGACCACATCACTCAAGAGCCCGGGTGTGGCAACACCTACAAAAATAACGATAGGCCGGGCGCGGTGGCTCACGCCTGTAACCCTAGCACTCTGGGAGGCCGAGGCAGGTGGATCGCCCAAGGTCAGGAGTTCGAAACCAACCTGAGCAAGAGCGAGACCCCGTCTCTACTAAAAATAGAAAGAAATTAATTGGCCAACTAAAAATATATAGAAAAAATTAGCCGGGCATGATGGTGCATGCCTGTAGTCCCAGCTACTCGGGAGGCTGAGGCAGGAGGATGGCTTGAGCCTAGGAGATTGAGGCTGCTGTGAGCTAGGCTGACGCCACCGCACTCTAGTCCGGGCAACAAAGCGAGACTCTGTCTGAAAAAAATAAAAAAAAAAATAACGATGACGTTAGCACCGTAATAGTAATTTCAGCAGCTCACATCTATGGGGCGATTACAAAGCGCTGGGAGGGATTCGAAGCGCTTTTTTATGCATCCACTTGTTTAATTCCCACATGACCCTTTGCCTTAGCCTTGGTCTTAATGCACATTCCCTAAGAAATAAACCTGAGGCAAAGTTTAAATGTTTGTACGTTATGGGAAGGTTCGATCCCCAGGCCACGAGACGGCGGGAGAAGGGAGGCGAGGCAGGAAAGATGAGATCTCAGGTGGGTCGCACAGTTCCAAGTCGGCCCCGGCGGTGGCCTGGCTAACGTGGCGTGGCTAACGTGGTCGGTGTCCCGTTAGGCTGCAGAAGAAAACTGCCTGGTGTGGCCCAGCGGAAGGAATGGAAAGAGAAGTGTGTCCACTGGCCCCCTCAGATCTCCTGTCCCCTCGTGGCGAATGTGCACCCCATAAGAAGATCCCCTTTATAATCTGCAAATGGCGGAAGGAGCCAGACAGAGACCCCGGGCTTTGGCTTCAGGTGATGGGATTGGATGCGCACGGAGTGTGTTGCCATAGCAACAGCTGGGATCCAGGAAGCAGTTGAGGGTCCAGGAGTCAGATGAGACCAGGAGAACACCAGAGGGTGCACAAGATGGATCCAATGCCATCATCATTATGCTGACCTCACAAAAAGGAAACTGAGGCCCGGAGAGGCTTCATAGCTTGCCCAGCCTGCGGCCAGCCTATGGTGGGCTTCATGCTACACTGAACACAATCTGGACTGCTCAGGGCTGCAGAGGAAGAAAGGATGTGGACCTAAATCTTTGAGATAAGGACTTGGAGGTGCTGTCAGGGTTCTTCAGCGCACCCTAGTTATCTACAGCCGACCCAGGGACTGAACTATCTTCAGATCATTCCTCTCCAGCTCCAGGAGACCGAGGGAATTGGAGGGAAAACACTAGGTTCAGGCCTGCTCCAAAGTTACTGTGTGTCTTTGGGCAATAGGTGCACCTCTCTGGTCCTGTTTCTGCTTATGAAAAAAAGAATGGGGCTATTCTAATGCAGTGGGGCCAGCTGGGCCCTGCCAGCGGGGTCTTCTCCTCAGCCACAGAGAGCCCCCCTGCCTGGCCCCGTGTGTGCCCTCCAATGCCAGCCCAGGACTCCCACACCCACTTGTAGTACGCGGTAGCCCAGGACAGGAGCCGTGATGCCCACCTAGCTCGAAATGAGATACCTGGTGAACCGCCAGCAGCAAGAACGATTTCTAGGACCTTCTTCTTTTTGGAAAAGATACATTTAAACCCTTCTGGAGGCTTCTCGTGCCATGACAATTTGGTGCAAATCACTCAAGCCATTAGACATGAAGCTGGGTTCCCTCAAGGAAGGGAGAACAGGGCGGGCACCTAGAGAACCATCCCCTCCCCCACTCCACTTTCGAGGGGGGTTCCTTGAGGTTGGAGTGAACAACAGGAGTGAACGGCCGCTCGGGCTGTGCACTGTGCGAGGCCCAGACGGAGCACCCTGCCTGTGCAAGGGCCGGGGATCCTTCCAGACGTTCCCAGCACCGGCCAGAAAACCAGGCCCAGAGATTCGAAGGAGGTCAGAGGGGGGCCATCGTAGGAAGAGCACTGAACTAGGAGTCAGGAGCTCTGAACTCTGATCCCAGCTTCTTCAGTGCCAACTCGGGTCAGCCGCTTGGTCTGGTTGAGCCTCAGTTGCCTCATCTGCAAAATGGGCGTAATAATTCTTGCCTTGGTGCTTCTGTGGGCCAGATAGGCTCTAAAATTCAGGGTGTCTTCTTCTGCCCCTTATTACTTAAAAAGAAACCAAGACTTAGAGAGGCGTGATAAACTGTTTAGAAAATGGCAGAGCAGGAGGAAACCGTAGCACACTCCCAGAGACTGGCCCTATCACCCCCAGAAGGAGCAGGCAGGCCTGGCTTTGTTTAGCCAGACGGGGACTGCGGAGGTGAAGCTATGTGACCCATAGGCCGATCTACCTGCCCACCTTACAGGAAAGCATCCTGTGCACTGCCAGGCTCGGCCCATGGCATCATCACCAAGAATGCCGGATATTTGGGAATCAGAGCCCTGGGTTCAAATCCCAGCTCCACTTGTCTGCCCTCTCTGAGCCCCAGTGCCTGATATGGGGGAGGGGCACTAACTTCCTGCCTCAGCCCTTGTTAGTGCCCCTGTCCCCACTCACCCAGTGATGAGGAATTGCCATTTAATAGGCCAGAGTCAGCCGCAGTCACTGAGCTCCCTTGCCGGGGGCGGGGCCACTGTGTTTTAATGCATTGCATCCCCGCTGGGTGTCCTTTCTCTTCTCCTGCAGACCCTCCCCCGGCAAGCGGAAGCTGGGGGTGGGGGCAAGGGAAGGCCAAGGATTTGGTAAACGCAGCTACATACTCTCCCTCCCCTTTGCAGCACACTCGGGCAGGAAGCCTGTGAACTTCAGGTTCCGGGAGACGGGAAGAGGGTCCCACCCATCCCGCCACGTTCTGCAAGCTGCAGGCAGCACACACTGTGAGCACGGCCTTCCCACTGAGCTCGGAATAGGGCCTTCAAGCCGCTACTTACAGAGGAGCACTTGAGTCACTTTCCCTCCTCCTTGCACGTGTAGGACGCAGGGGTGACTGATAGGGCAGGGGACCCCCAAGCCCTGCCTCTTAGAAGTGATGTTTGAATGTCACCGAGCGCAGTGCCCAGCTCCTCACAGACACGCGGGGCCTGGGAGTGTGATGGTTCCTAACAAAAGGTGCCGGGGTCACGGTCTCACCTTGTCACCAGGACTGCTGCTTTGCATCTGTCACCGTGCTCCGGAGGTAGCTGCCCACAGTGACAGGTAAATAAGCAGCCGGGTCCAGGCTGGTCCAGCCTAAAGTGCCTGTCACCTCCGAAAGGCAGCGGTGACTCATCACGGCCAGAGCCTTCTACGGCTGCACCCGACGTCTTCTAGCGTGTGCCTCTTCCTGTGGCAATAATGACAGCCTCCTCTCTCCTGCTCTTTCTGCTTAGAGTCTTTGGGACTGGGGGGCAATGCAGAGCGTCCACGCCCCACCCCTGAATCCTGCAGAGAGCCAGGGGCCTCGGGTCAGGGTGGGCCTGCGTTGGGCTGGCGAGGGCCTCTGGGCAGGGCTGGTGTCACGCGGTCACCTGGGGCAGCGGGTGGGAGGCCGGGCCAGTGCACACACTTCCAAGTCTACCCCCTGCCTCCTCCAATAAGCCGTCAGCTTCGCCAAGCCAGGGCCTTGGCCTCGCCCATTCTCTGCTTTACCCATGGTGCCTGCAGTCGGGACACAGCGCGGTGGGAGGGCCAACCAATGTTGGTTGAATGACTAAGTGTTAACTGAGTTCTAAACTCAGCTCTGCCATCCAGTGCCTTTGGAGAACTCTTTTCCCTCTCCAAGACTCATTTTTCTCCCCTGTAAAATGGCCTTGAAGCTTTCTTCTAGTCCCGGTGGTGGTCCAGGGTTCCTTCTAGCACCCGGGCACCCCGTTAAAAGTGGCCTCAGGCTATGGACGCAAGAGGAAACTTTTGTGGGTCTCCACTTAACCCACCTGGATCCACGACCACAAACAGCCTCACCCGACATAACTGTGGTCACGTTCGCAGGGAAGCCACAGCGAGGCGCGGCCGAGCGTCTCTTACGCATCTGAGCCCTCACAGGACGCTGCTGCTAGTTTAGACCCATTTCACAGACAGGGAAAGGAGAGCCCGGAAAGAGGCGAACTCACCGAGGCCACGCAGAGGGCCTGCCGGGTCTGGGGCACACGTGGCAGGGACCAGGGACAAGGCCGCCCTGATGTCCCAGGTCGCGGAGGTGGTGAAGTGAGGGCTGGGGCGGTGCTTCCACCCGGGGTGCTGGGGTGAGCACTCCGCCCTGGCGAGACTGGGGTCCGAGTGGCACTTCCGCAGTCAGTTGGCAGGGAGGGGACCAGGTCCATAAATGCCTGCTGCTCCAGGCACTGTTGGGTTGCGGGGGGACTTTAAAGGCAGGGGGACGGTTGTCACCTTCTGGGATGCTAAACTGGCTTTTAATGGGCATCTCCAGGATTTCTGAACAACGAGGGAAGCTCTGTTGTTATCAATAGGCTTTCGGCTTTTTGGGGACATCACTTGCACCTCGTGGGAGAATGACGACGGGTTTCTTCTTTCACACAAACGTATTTCACAAAATAAACGTCCTATACATTTTTAACGGGGAACTCAGAAGATAATTTCATCTTTATTTTTCTTCATAGCCCTCCTCAAGGTCTGGCAGTGTATGGATTCTCGTGCTTACCCTGTGTCTGCCAGCAGAGAGGCGGGGTGACTCTGCCCACCCGCCTCTGCACCCTCCGCGTGGGGACCGGCCCTGGCACGTGGGAGGCTCTGGACCAATTTCGGCCGAGTGGCTGTTTCCTGCACGTGGAAGCACGCGGGTTCCGAGCCCTGCAATGTTCCTGAGACTCCGACCACAGGAGGGCCGTGCAGATCTGTCCCTGACTTCCATAATTGCCTTTGTCTGGGGACCAAGCTGGGAGCTTGGGATGGATTTATCTGATCATTCTGGGAATAAATAATGACCACTACTAATAAATTAAATCACCGCCTACTTTTGCAGATCTTGTGTCACGGGCTGCATGGTGACCCTCTAAAATTCACAGGTTGAAGTCCTGACCCCCGGACTGAGAGTGTGACTGAATTTGGAGACGGAACCTTTAAAGAGGTGATTAAAATGAGGTCATTTAGGGTGGGCCCCGCTCCAATGTAACTGGTGTCCTTATAAGGGGAAATTGGGACACACAAAGAGACACCAGAGGTGCCCACATGTGAGGAAAGACCATGCAAGGACAACTCAGGAAACTGGTCACCTACAAGCCAAGGACCGAGGCTCGGGAGAAAGCATCCCGCCAAGCCCTTGATTTTAGACTTCTCACACCCAGAACCGTGGGCAGATGCACTCTGTTGTTTAGGCCACCAAGGCTGCAGTATATTTTATGACGGCACCTCTAGCAAACTAATACATAGTTTGCTATCATCTTCTTTCCCAAATCTCATTGGAGTCTGGTAACTGTTAATCTCATTGCTGAGGTGGGAAACTGAGGCCCAGGTAGGGCAGTGGCTCGTCTGGGGCTCCGAGACTCCATGGGTTCTACCGCGGGAACCTTGGGGAGAGCCTGGTACATGAGCGAGGGTCTTGCCCGTGCCGGCCCCACACCCAAGCTTTTGGGGGCTGCATCCTCCGTGCAGGGCCTTGACTCTTTGCAGAGGGCCCAGCTGCTTCCTCCAGGAGTCCCAGCTCTTGGCAATGAGCAGGGTCCCTCCTGTGAATGGCAGGCGGGGGCGTGGCTGCTCCTCAGATGGCGTTGGTGCAGACTCACCAAGTGAGAGGTCTTCCAGGGAGGGGCTCTGGTGACTCCCACCTCCTGCCCCATCCTCCTCCCCTCCCCACTTCTGCCCGCAGACTCTGGCGAGGATGGTCCGAGCTGAGGTCTCTCCTTTCCGGAGTGATCTCGTACCCATTGTTATGGGTTGAATTGTGCGCCCCCTCCCCCTCCTCCCCACCCTGCAGAAAACCAGATATGTTGAAGTTCTAACCCCCAGCACCTCAGAAAGTGACCTTATTTGGAGACAGAGTCTTTACAGAGGTAAAGTAAAAACAAAGTCATTAGGGCGGGCCCTTATCCAGTAGAAAAAGGAGAAATTCAGACACAGGGTCAGACGGACACAGGGACGATGGCATGAAGAGACCCAGGGGCAAGAGAGTGTCGTGTAGCTAAGGAGAGAGGCCTTCGAAGCTCTCAAGGAAATAACCTGGATGACACCTTGATTTTGGACTTTGACCCTCTAGAACAGGGGTCCTCAAACTGTTTAAACAGGGGGCCAGTTCACCGTCCCTCAGACCGTTGGAGAGTGCCTTGCACATTCCACACATGCGCACTGCGGCCCGGGACCAGTCGGCTGCTAAGCAGGACAGGCAGCGGCGGCAAAAACACCCGGCGGGCCGGATAAATGTCTGGCATGTGGCGCTCGGGCCATAGTTTGAGGACGCCTGCTCTAGAACTATGAAACAATACATTTCTGTTGTTTAAACCACCCGATCTGTAGTACTTTGTCACAACAACCTCAGCAGACTGACACACCAGTGATCCAAACGGGAATTCCTCCCCGCTGGTGGAAGCTGTGATTGGCTGCACCAGACGGGCCTTAGGGATGGAGGTATATTTGGGGCGGGACATGGAGTCGGCGCCGGTGGGAGGTCCACCAACGTGGAGGCAGCGTTGACTGCCTAAATAGGGCCGCACATACCTTGGCAAAAGGGAGGTAAGTTCAAGGTTCTCGAACGTTACCGTGGGCGCACGTTCGTAGGGATGCATGTATTCATATGTCTGTGTGTCGCATGTATTCAGGGTGCCTGGGCTCATTTATTTGTTCATTGGCTCATTCATTCATTAAAATTTCTTGAATGCTCGTGTACACTCACACACAATATAGATAAGTAAATAGGCGAAGGAAATATGACGGCACAAGCATGAGTATTAAGGGAGCACGGAGAAGGAGCACTGATTTCAGTTTGATGTAGCAGGGAAGACTTCTTAGAGGAGGTAACACCTGAGCTGAAACCAGCAGGTGAAGAGGAGGAGGAAGGCCATGGTAGGTAGACACACAGGGAGAGAAACAGCCATGTACACCCCAAACTTACAAACGGGTTGTGTCGGTTCCATTCTTTGGAACTGTCCCACCCCTAGCTACAGCCCTTATCAACCCTCCAGAGCCCCAGGTAGCATGGCCGTAGCACAGAGAGGGGGCACAGGTGCCAGGGAGCCAACGCTTTATTTTGCTCAGACCAAGCACCCTGGGAGCCCAGCGCCCCTGCGGGATCTGGCTCTGTGGGCCCGTCTCGCCTCTTGAGGGTGGCCTTGCTGGCTGGCTCCAGACTGAAGGCACTGGGGAGAGGCCGGATCAGTCTCTCTCCAATCAGTGGTGGAGCCGGGAAGTCTTCAAGGGCAGCCGCGTCTCAGGAGGCTGAAAACACACCAGGTCAGAGTTGATGAACTGGGAGAGGACGGGTAAGTTTTGCTGGAGAGAATGAATGGGGGGTGGAGGGCTGGCGTTCTGCATTCCCCGGTGGCATTACTGTAGCGACTCCACCCTGCAGATAGAGAGGGAGGGCAGGATGCAGGCGGCAGACGGGGAGCAAGTGCAGGAAAAACTGGGACAGATTTCCCGAAATTTCCCCGTGCAGGGTAACCCGGCATTCAATGCCTCCACTGGGTGCCACTCCCTGTGCTAGAAATCCCTCGTATTCTCATGAAACAAACCCGCAGTGTTGCTTCAGGCTGTTGGCATTACCACCCCCATTTGCCGGCTGAGGACAGGTGTCCGGCAAGACTGCATCGCTTGCCCGAGTCCGCACGGCTGCCTCCAGGGAAGAACTGAGCTTCGGGGGCTGGTGCGGTTCCAAAGCCCCCGTACATTTGCATCTCCGGGGGCTGGGGCTGCACCGTGTAGCTCAAAACTTGCGTCCTCAGAGAAGAGCCCTGCTTGGGGGAGGGAAGGGGACCTGAGAGTTTTAAAAGAGAGTGGCAGAGACAAGATGTTGCACGGCGACTTCTGCTCAGGACTGTTCCCCTTACGGACGCGTGCCCTTTACTTGGCCTTTGAAACTGCTTTCTGTTTCCCCGGGAGTATAATAATGTAAATGAATATCAGATCTTTACTCAGTAATTGAGAGCAGAGAGAAGGCCATGTTAAGCCAAATTAGCTTGCGCTGATAGAGCCCAGGCCCATCTCCACGGAGGGGCAATGGCTTTTTGATGGGCCGAGGGAGGCTCTGGCAGCAGCAGGTCTCTGGAAGTGGAGGACGTGTGGCTCATCGGGGTCAAGGTGGCCGGGTGGGGGCGGCGGCAAGGCGGGTGCCGAGCAGCACGTGCAACCGCGCTACCACCTGGGCCTCGAGCCGCGGCGAGTTCTGAGACTCAGCCACTGGGAGATTTATTAATACAGAGCCCGTGGGCCGCTGGGCAGCTCCGATGTCACTCACGAAGACAGCTGGAATAAGTGTTCCTAAGGAAAACTTCTATAGAGAAATGCAGGGATTCTAGAGGTTTCGAATCCCAGTTCTGCCTTGGCAATTTTGTTACAAGTGACGTCACCTGTCTGATCCTCAGTTTATCGGCCTATAAAATGGGAATAAATAACACCAGCCATCGTTTGGGGTTATGAAGGGTGCTTAAGGCTGCCTGGCATACACACTCGGTAAATATAAGCCGTTGTCAGCAATGAGCTCCTCTTCCTACCTTTATTGTGGGACCTGCCAGGATTAGTGCTGGGAGGAGGGAGGGCAGAGAGAATTTGCTCCTTCCACACTGCTGTTCTGTGACCTTTGCCCTTGCTCCCTCCACCCCCAACCTTGGGCCTCAATTTCTCTCTCTCTCTATAAAAGGCAAGCACTGCACTCTGCTGTTCCGAAGGCCACTTTCAGCGGGCCTTTTGTGCAGCTGTGAGCCCACCGCAGGTCTCCCCTCCTTGTGTGAACAGAATGCCATCGCAGGTGCCCCGACCCCACGTAGGATGGGATTAAGAAATTGACATTAGGATGGGGAAACTTTAAAAGCCCAGCTCCTTTTTTGGCATCACCCCCCCCCCAGACCCTCTTGCTTTTGGATGAGGCTGCATTTCGAGCCACAAAAACACAGCAGAGGGATTCCGATAGGCAACGCGTTACTTTAGCTAAAGCATCTCAAAAGCCTGGTGTCTAGAGACGGCAGTCCCGGCACTAAAGGCGGTCCCGGCACCTGCTCCCCTTAAAGCTGCCAGACCCAGTGAGCTCTCTCGTTTCCATCCCCCAGGAAGAGCGGTGGCCCCAGCCCGCTGCTTTTTACCTGAGCTGGTTCCTACTTCTGGAGATACTTCTTCATAATGCTCGCGACGTCGTCCTCCTTCCTCCGGGCCCCCGGCTCTCTGTGCTCGGGGGACCCGCGCCCTCCACCGCCACCTGCGGGCCGTGGGACTCCCGGTCGACTCTTGATGCTGTCCGCGCTTTTGAAGGACACGATGGAGCTGGAGGAGGAGGAGGAGTCGGACAGGTGGGCGGGGTCCTCCCTGGGCTCTGGGCTCTTCCTCAAAACGGTCCTGACCCCCAAGAGGTAGGAGCGGTCAGCCTCTTCTGTCTCGAAGTGGACACTCGAACGCTTTGACCCATCTTGCCCGTCCTTGGCCGCCCTGGCCAAGGACGCAGGTGTGTCAGGCTTGCGGATGGCCGGGAGGAAGTCATCGAAGCCCGCTTCGGCCTCGAGTCCGCAGTCGAGCGCAGGGAGCTTCCAGCGGAGCGGGCCGCTGCCCCGGGGCTCCTCCATCAGGTGGGCGAACTGGCGGTTCTGGAAGACCAGCGGCTCCTTCCCCAGGTCCGGACAGCCCGCATCATCCGCAGGGGACTCCAGACAGCGCCTGCGGGGGCGCGGCGTGGGCGACAGGAGCAGGTCCCTGGGTGCGGTCGGGGAGCTCAGCTTCCTCCCCAGGTTTGGCGTGGACTCCAAGAGGGACTCGCAGGAGCTGAACCGGGTCTTCGGCTTCTCGGGCAGCAGGGACGTGGTGGCCCCCGGGCCGTCTGAAGAGATGCATTTCAGACTGGTGGACCGCAGGAGGCCGGCCGACGTCCCCGCGGCCCCCTCCGAATCCAGGGGCGATTTCGCCCCAGACCTCAGTGACAGGTCCCCCTCGTGGCTGCTGGCTCTGCCCCTCCTCAGCGTGGAAGCCCCGGTAGTCTGATAAATGGGCAGAGTGGGCCAGTCCTCCAGGCCCAGCGCTGCCCCCGGCCCCCTCTGGGCTCTCCTTCTCCGGAGCCCTTCCACGAACTCGGAGAGAGCCGCGGAGGGGCTGGGCAGCTTTTCCCCGGGCGGCGGGGATGTGTCTGCGCCCCGGGAAGCCAGGGGAGAGGACAGAGCTTCTAATCTCTCCGCCGCTGCCGCCGGCTTTCCCAGGACACCGGACCCTTCGTTGTCCCCAAAACGACAATGCTTTTGCCCGTGGAGCGAGCGGGGAGAAACGGCCTTGTCCCCCGCGGTCTTGCTGCGCACGTCCCGGGCTCTGCTCAGCGCCGACGCCGCCTGGGGCGGCTCGGGGTCCCCGGCCTCTTCGTTCGCCCTGTGCCGAGAAGAAAAAATGCGGTCGGTGGAAATTGCACAATTCATACGATGTGTGCGGTCCGTGTGAGAGCCACTAAGCACAGGCACTAATATTATTTTTCTTTGGAAATGCCATCCGTAACGCACTCTCAAATGAACCATATGATTTAATGTGCAAATTCAAGCCATGTAAATGATTTCTGGTTGCTTTCTGAAATGCAATTTCTGTCTATAATTAAACCCAGCTAAGTACATTTGAGTAGATTAAAACTGTAGCTAGGAAGGGTGAATTAGATTTATGAGGCATCATATCCGACAGGATAGGACCTATCATCCCAGAGCCTACTGTGAAATAAGTAATCTGCCTCTCCAAGACTAGAAGGGGATGCACACACGGGGGCTATTGATTTATTTAGGGTCCAGCCTGGAGGACAGTCCCACATCAACGATCCAAACACGCGTCTCCAAGTGCCACTCTACAACATCCCGGATTGTCCCCTGGGGTGAGGGACAAGAAGGGGGAGGGGGTTAAAATCGACACCCCCCCCCCCCCAGAGGAAAGATTCGCATGGAACCAACTTGCATCCAAGGCGGTACCCAAGCGGGCAGACGGCTGCTATTCTGGGGCTGCAGCAGGCGCGGGTTTCATGCAGAGGGAGTTTGTTGCCGCGGCGCCAAAAGCACGCCGCCTCGGAAAAGCAGGAACCTCGCGGTGGGACGAAATTATAGACTGTGGAATAAAGGGCCTCTTTTGAAGGAGAGAGACTGGAGTCCATCAACCTGTCCTTTCACAAATAAAATCTATTTGTCCTCCCTCTGGGAGAAACTACCCCTTTCCCGCCCACCAGCAAAGTTATAATTTGCACAAAAGCAGAAGAGGCGCCGGACGTCAGAGTGCTGGCATCGCAGACCAAGCCCCGGGGACACAGACACAGGCTTCCGGTCACGAGCCTCTGGGCACCGAGTTGCTGGGACTCTAACAGGACGGTTGCAGGACTGAGAGTCCCATGCACAGAGCGTGACAAGATCCTGCTGCAGGACCCTGGAGAAGACTTCTTGCCTACTCAGTGGGATATTGCCAGCCACCTCTGCCCACGGCCACCCAGCGCAGTTTAGGAGGAAAAGGGCTGGCCACGATGCCCGCAGCGGCTTTTGAATCTGGGCAGGAGGAAGCCGGGCCAAACGGCCCTGCAGGTGACGTCTGGGAAGGAACGGGAGGGGGCGGGGCGGGTAGGGGATCAAGGTCTTTTCCAGGGAAGTGGGTAGGGGACTGCAACAGACTGGATGTTGTGACTCCCAAAATTCATATGTGGGAATCTAAGCTCCAGCATGATGGTGTTAGGAGGCGAGGCCTTTGGGGGTCACGAGAGCAGAGCCCTCATGGATGGGATTAGCACCGTTATGATTAGAGACCCCAGAGGGCCCCAGGCCCCTTCCGCTGCACGAGTGCACAGTGAGAAGATGCCCTTCTAGGAACCAGACTCTGAGTCTGGCAGGACCAGGATCTCAGCCTCTACAACTGTGAGAAAAATAAATTCCTGTTGTTTACGAGCCACCCAGACTATGATATTTTGCTATCGTAGCCAGAACGGACTGAGACGGGCCCCTAGACACTGCCTTCCTGAGCTCCTGAGGACAGAGCTGCAACCATGCCCCGAGCCTGTCTCCTCCGGGGCTGGCTGGGAGCCCCTGCCCATCCCCGTTGTTCCCCGTGTGGCATGGGGCAAGAGAGTCGATGCCACGGTCTGGGGCTGGGGAGGAGACCTGGGATTGAGGTGGCAGTCAGGTGAGCAGCCTCCTCTGTCCTCACCGTCTCCCGCCCTTCTCCTGCGTGGCCAGACTCCCCCTCCCCTGCCCTGTGCTCTCTCCTCTTCCCCACTGTGCTGGGCTACACTGGTCTCCCGGGACAGGCCACGCCCTCCCTGCTCCCTGGTTTGCACTTGCTGTTCCCTTTACCTGAAGTGCACCTTCCACTCCCCCCCTACCCATGGTCACAGAGCCGACCTCCTGGAGCAGTTAGGAGCATGAAAGAAGGGCCCTTGGTACTGTGCCTGGTGCCTGATTACTCAGATAATGGCCGTGGCTTATGGTGAACAATTAATAGCTAATAATGAGTGGCTGTCAATCATGAGTCGGTTAACAATGAAGGGTGATCCTTATCCCTGCTCCTCCTCGTTGTCTATGACTCTTCAGCGCCCAACCCCTGTGCTGGACTCAACAAAAGCCCATGGCAGTTCCAAGAGGGCTGTCTGTCCCTGAAGAATGAATGGGCAGGTGACCTTGCACATGGTCACTTGCGAGAAGTGTGGGCTCCCGCAGTTGGACACAGGCTGGGAGAGGAGACGGAGGGTCCCTTTATGATCACCTGAAGGTGTGTTTGTCAACATTATTGCTTTGCAATCGCTCCCCTAATGCACGGCAGGTTGGCACTCACATGCACCTATTTTTTTTCTTTCATTTTTTAATAAACAGCTAGGAGCTGCCAGGGGCAGTGGGCTGCCGCAGAGCTGACAAAAGCCATTTCCGTCCTGTCCTGGCCCTGAAAGGAGGCGGGCATGATGAATGTGCCTGGGACGCACTGCCTCACCCGCCGCCCGCCACGTGAGCATGGCAGCGGCGCAGGCTCCTGTCATTGAAGCTGCCGGGGCTCAGCCGTCCTGGCCCGCTCGCCCCAGCCCCCACCGCCACCGGCGGCCACAGATGCCAGGGCAGGGCATGGGGGGAGCGAGGGAAGGGAAGGCACAGGACGAGGAGGAGGAGGAGGAGGCGGGAAGATGAGCCAGGGACATAGGGAAAAGGAAATGAAAGGGGAGGAGGCAGGAGAACCACAGACCGCAAGCCCAGACGGGCCGGACCCTGCTGGCTGTGGCTCCTGCATCTCCTAAATTAGCACCGAGCCTGGGACAGAGCAGGTACTCGGTGAGTGTCGTAGAACTCAAGCCAGGTAGACGAAGACGAGGCAGGAAGAGACAAGCAGAGAGGGGGCAGAGAGGGGAGAAGAGCAGAGAAAGGGTTGGAGGGTGAAAGAAGAGGAAGTGAGAATGGCTGGGGGGATGGCAAGGAAGGGGACAGGGCGGGGGTGACGAAGAGGAGGGAAAGGAGGAGACCAAAGCCAAAGGCAAGAGGGGGAGGGGGGACACCACGGATGCTCTGCAGGCTGGCGACAGGATCTGCCTTCTTCAACTTTGAAATAAAAGTGGGACAGGCTGGGTCCATGGAGAAGCAGCCAGAGCCTGGAAGGGGGGGGGGGCTGGAGGTGGCAGCTGGGAATGCTGGTGACCAGGTGTGGGGGGGGCACAGTAGGAGTGATGCCTTCCACAAGGTGTGGGGGCCACTAGACCCAGCCCGGCTGCCTCGGGGGCGCAAGCACCTGAGGTCTTGGGATCGGGCTGGGTCAAGTCCGGCCTTTCCAGAACGGCCTGGAGCCTTTGGCGTCTTGGCCGGTGAGCTTGAAACAGGAGCACAGGCCGTGCGGTGTAGACGCGCCTGCCTGTCCTAACTCCCTCTGCCTCACCCTCAGGGCAAGAGGTTCCTCGCTGCCCCTCCTGTCTGGGTAGACGGGGGTCCTTGAACTTTTTAAACAGGGGGCCAGTTCACTGTCACTTAGACCGTCGGAGGGCCGGACTGTAGCTTAAAAAAAAAAAAAACTCTGAACAAATTCCTATGCACACTGCACATATCTTATTTTGAAGTAAAAAAGCATACGGGCAAAAACACCCACATGTGGCCCGCGGGCCGTAGTAGTTTGAGGACGCCTGGGGTAGAGACTGCAGATTTTAATCTGAGGCTAGGCACCCTCTTGTAGTCTTCGGGGTGAGGCCCCTAAGCTCTGCTGTCCGAAGCTGCATGGTCCCGTTCCCTCCTGTCCCAACTTTGCACTCCCCAAACACACCCCACCGGGCTTCGTCCAAGGGCCTGAGGAAGACTCTTTTTCTTTTTGTTCCTGCCATGCTTATAGGACGGCGTGACTCCGATGGGACTCCCCGGGCACTGCGTGATGGATGGACGGATGGACGGCGGATAACCAGGATGCCTGCCGCCCAGAGCCTGGGCCGGGGGAGGGATGCTGTGTACAAGGCTCTGCGAGCCCCTGGGAGACAGGAGTGCACAGGATCTGGGGACATTGTCAGTTTCTAAGGAGAGGCTCCAGAAAGATCTTGGGGACTTCCGCTGCCCGCCCCATAGTCAGTCCAAAAAAGGAACAGCCTCCTGGCATACCTTCTAGGGGCTGGTCCTGCAACCGAGTGAAGCGGACAGTCAATCACCACCATGGCTAACCATGGCTGAGCACCTACGGTGTGCCGGCACCTCACCTGGGATACAGGGGAGGACAAGCTGACAGTCCCTGCCCTCCTGGCACACCCGTGAGGCAGGGATTGTGACCTCCAGTCCCAGAGAGGCTGCGTGGTGACCTCCCAAGCACACACAGCTGGCAAGTGGCCGGGCTGGGGTTGCAACCCCCGGGCAGCTGACCCCACAGTCACAAGCAGCCCTCTCTGTAATCTTTCCCAGAGCCTGTGATAGGACACAAAGGGTTAATAGTGATACCTATGTTACCTCATCTAGATAACCTCTTTATGGCTTGGGACCTGTATGGTTCCGCAACTAGCTAGCCACGGGGCCTTGGGAATTGTCACCTAACTTCTTTAGGCCTCAGTTTACTCAGCTGTAAAATGGGTGAAACCAGAGCAACCCTGCAATGCTGCAGGGTTGAAACCAGATCAACCCTGCAATGAGGAGCATTCCATGGGGGCCAGGGATTTTTATTCACTCTATTCACTGTTACCAGTGCCTCAAACAGCGTCCTAGCGCATAGTAGGTGCTTAGTAAATCTGTGTTGAATGAATGAGGGAAGCACAGGGCCATGGTACACAGTAGGCTCTCCATAAGCATGTGCTAGATGAATGAGTGAATCCCCAGGCCTCTGGCACATAGTAGGTGCTCAAAAATATATGTTCAATTTATGAGTGATGCTCCAGTGCCTGCTGCATAGTAGGTTCCAATAAATGTTGATCGAGTGAACTGATGAATAACAGCATTTATATGAAAATGCTCTAAGTATTGATTACTTCAAATTATACAGGATTATTAGGTAAACTAGGATATGAAAACCCAGGAATACTGGAATTTCCACTTTTTTCTAGCTTTCAAGGCTAAAGAACAAAAAGGAAAAAAAAAAAAAGAGTGTCAGAAGCAGACAGGCTTAGGTTCAAACCCTGGCTCTGTCTCTCCCGAGCCAGGTGTCTTTTGGAGGCTGAATTTGCTCAGTTTTAAAAGTGGGACGGACAATGTCCTAGGTCACAGGGTCTTGCTGGGAATCAGAGATGATTCCCCTGAGTGTTGGCCAGTTCTACTTCCATCTAAAGGACACTACAGTTAAACCTGCATACATTACCTATTGGTTTCAAAGCACTACTAATAATGAATGTAGTGTATGCTCACAAATCTTAACACTTGTTTGATTTCTTTAATGACCTCAGCCATCAGGGCTAGAGAGGACCCCAGACTGAGGGCAGATGTTGAAGAATACACAATTCCTATGCGTGAATCTCTTCTGAGCCGCGCAGGAAAGGGAAGAGGAGATTGAAGTGGCTGGTTCAGCCTCAGAGCAAGCCAGCTACCCAAACAGTGTGCCCTGCTTGGGCCACACCCCCTTCCCCTGCCAGATTATCTAGCGAATGTGCCCCCATCATTTTATCTCTAGTGCTGACCTCCATAGTAGATGCATCCTGAATATTGGTTGAAGAATTAAAAAGGCACCTATATGTGCACTTATTTTGTATACAGCAAGATCAATATCATCGACTCATCTTGCAGATGAGGAAACTGAGGCTCACTGGTGACAGTCCATTTATTCAAGGTCAGACTACTAAGAGGCAGGGCCTGGATTCGAACCCTCGTTGGCCAGAGATGAAACTCATTCTTTCTCCTTCCGCTCCACCACCACCGGGCAGAAGGCTAAGAGGAAACCTCAATCTGTCAAACTTACATCTATACACACACACTTTTCAAAATCCACTGAGACAGAGGGAACATCCCAGGAGATGCTGGGTTCACTGGCATTTGCTGTAATCACACAGCAAAAAGATGTAATTCCCGGGTCTGAGTCTGGTCAGAGCCTGGGCCAAGTTGCAGCTACAGGAAACTCGATGCAGATTTAATGACACCATGAATCATCCCCAGAGGCGTGTTGTCACACCCATTCTTCATCCACACCCTGAAATTAAAGAGGAAATTAAAACCATATTGATGTTCTTTAATACTGGGGAGGCCTGGGATGGGAAACTAGATGTCTTTTTAAGACGTCCTGAAGATTTGGTAACTGAGTCCAAATAACAATTGCTAGCATATAATAAAGGTTGAAGATGGTGCCCAGGAATGTGCACGATGCGTGGCATGTGGGGCATTTATTTAGCACCTGTGGTATGCAGGTGAATTCCAGGTAATAACAGCTACCACGTTTTGTGCCTGTAGGCTTTGTGGGCATGAATCCATTTTATCTTCACAACAATCCTCTAAAGTAGACGCTATTGTGATCATCCCATGTCAGAAATGAGGCTCAGAAAGGGTAGGTAATTTCTCATGCAATAAATGGATTTAAACCAAGGAGTCCCACCCTAGATCCTTGCCTCTTGACTCTTCTCTACAGCCCTTTATTGTCCCATTTTACAGAAGAGGAAGCTGAGGCTAAGTGAGGCAGATGGGCTTGCAGAGGACATGGCAGAGCTGGGACTCCCTCCCACACGGGTCTGTCTGACCATCTGCAATGCTCTGTGGGCTCACGTCGGTAGAAGATGGGCTGCCCGCCCCTCTTGGAGAGCACACTGTAGGTGTGGAATCAGGACAGACCCATGAAGAAAGGCCAGCGGCGCAAGAAATTCCAGGTAAACTGTGAACCATGAGCTATCAGTGCTGCAGGAGGTTTGGTCAGGGAGGGAGTGGTAAGCACCCACACCTGGGGTGCACAGCCCTTCTAGAGGAGGTAGGTTGAGGCAGGCTTTGGAAGAGACGTAGGATGTGCATGGCGGTGATGAGCCAACAAAGACAAATCCAAGAAGGAGCTGAAGATTCCTCCTGCCAGCTCTTAGCTTATTCAATCTGCAAAACTCTTGTCAAGCAATGACCAAGATCTAACTTTCACAGGCGAGAAAACAGAGACTCAGGAAGGCCACCTAGCTGAGAGGGGCTAAGAGAGTGTCAGGGGGTGGGATGGCCAAGGCAGCAGGGTTGATGGTGAGCAGGGACGCAGTGAAATTAACAGCAACCCATGCCAAGCCTGGCCACTCCTGGCCTGAATGTATGGAGAAGAGAGTCAGGAAACAGACACTGTAAATATTCTATATTCTTCATAATAGGACAGTTTTTATGAGACAAGATAGCTCTCAAGGCTTGCTTGCTCATCTCTCTGATGCTTAAGCAGGTGCTGAGTCCTTGACATTTTTTAAAACCAATCCAGGGAGCTGCCCTCAGTGGGCCCCTGGGCCAACAGAATTGGCCTTGGCCTCACTCCAACATTCTTTCTGGCTACTGGATACTAAGACCAGTGGTCTTCGCACAGAGTTGTCCATTGGCATCACCCCTGGAACTCTACCAAAATCATCAATTTCAGTGGCGGTTGGGGCAAGCAAGGGAATCATTCTAGCTTTAAAAGAGACTAAAGATTAACACAAGATGTTAATAATTGGGAAAACTGTGCAAAGGGAGAGGGAGTTCATGGGAGCTCTCTGTACTTTCTGTCCAATCTCTCTGGAAGTCTACAACTGCACTAAAATAAAGTCTATTATTCTTTTTTCAAGAGACTAAAGAAACATAATCAAATGTAATGAGTATCCTTAATGGGATCCTATTTCTTAAAAAAGACAGTTGATACAAGGCAATTTTAGGGCCATTGGGTGATACGAATGTCACGATCTTAGATACTTTTATGGATTTGTTAATTTTCTTAGATGTGATAGTGGCACAATAGTTAGGAAGTGTCTTTCTTGGGAAAAAGATGTGAAATTATTTCAGGGGGGCTGTCATGATGTCATGACAGTTTTCAACCTCTTTTCATATTGGAGGGAGAAAGAGAGAGAGAGGAGGAGAGGAAAGAGAAGAAAGAAAACCAGTTCAGATATAGCTAGACATAGAGAAGGAGCTAAAGATAGAAAAGATGTCAATGTGGAAATTGCTGGCAATTATCAAATTAAGATAGAAGCTAATAGCTGATGGCACCCACACACCTCTGTTGTTAAAAATAGAAACAAGAAAGAAAGAAAGAAAGAAAGAAAGAAAAAGAGTAAGAGGGGAAGGAAGTGATACTTTCCAGGTGATTCTGAACAATCATCACTATATATTAAAAACAAATGTTTTTAATTAAAAACATTTTGTTTTAATTAAATTAATTAATTTTATTTTAATTAAAAACAAAATGTCAGGCAGACAGACATTTTTACTTGCCCTTCCATGCTCAGCCCAGCTACAGCCTCCCCTCGGAAGCCTTTACCCCCCCCCCAGGCAGGGCTGGGCCCCTTACGACTCCCACAGCTTGCTGGGCTCCCCTCCGTACAATAATTGTTTATTTCCTTAATTGTATCTCCCAACAGAAATGTTGGTTTCTGGCCTAGACTGCATCCTTCTTCTATGAATCCTCAGCATCGAGCAGAATGCTCCGAGGAAAGTTTCTGGACTGGAAAGAAGGAGGGAATGTACAATAGAAAGATGCAGGACCGGAGAAACGCAGGAAGGATGTACAAAAGCCTCCACCTGCCTCCTCTGCACTGCTTAATCCAGACCCCTGGATCCCTGTGATCGGTCCGTCAAAGCAACTTCTCTTGGCTTAAAAGCAAGACTAGAAACCAACATCCAGTGCGCAACCTAAAGCGAGTTCTTTGTATTCCCAAGCCCAAGCTAAGAGCCTGATTTCATTTCTACAGGATGTCATCAACTTCTGGAATATCTGAATGGAGAGGCCCTGGGAGATGGGACCTCACCTGGTTTGAGCCTCTCATGTTACCCCTGGAAAAACAGAAGTGGAGATAGAGCTTCTCAGTCACACACTCTGAGATGGTGAAAGGACCAGCTCCAAAATCTGGGTCTTGTACCTTCTGATATAATTTTTCCACAATATTTTGAAAGAATATGCTTCTATAAATGTAGAGTAATTAAAATCACTAGATTCAAGATATTTGCAGTAAACTAAATGCATTCCTTCACTGTCCATCAGAGACATTGCCTCACCTGAGTATGGTAAAATTGCAATAGACACATGAAATCTCAGACTTATTCATAAAAGTGCCCAGTTCCCCATGAAAATGCAGTTTTAAGTGAATGGAAGCTATTCATCTCTCCTGACATCCATCTGGAATCATCTATTGAGTGTCATGATGCTAGATGCTATCGACAAAAAAAAGTGAATAACTCTTGCCTTCAAGGAACTTATATGTTCTAGAGGGGCAGGTAGATTCGTCAAATTATGGCTGGGGGAAAATATGAGTGAAACTTTTCGTGTCTTTTTAGGCATGGAAACTAAGAAAAAAAAAAGTTAATTTAGCAAAGGGAGTAAAAATTTAGCTTAGCAGTCAGCTTCCAGATGTGATAGACTAGCTTGCACCAGAGCAAATCCCCACCTAGAAAAACCAGAGGAGAGGAATTCAGATGTAAGGACACCAGAGAGTCACCAAAGCAGCCAGACCTTGAAGGACCAAATTCTGGAAAGAGGAAAATACGTTGAAGGTGAGCACAGTGTTATGTGGCACTTAACCTGAGAGTTATTTGTTGATCTTGGAAAAAAAAACTCAATACAGAGAAATTATACTCCCAGATATCAAGAATTGCTGTATAAAGCTACATTAACTAAGGCACTGCTTTATCAGCTCATGGATGGAAAAATTTAAAAAGTAGAATAGAATAGAGGCCAGAAACATATCTATGCATATATAAGATCCTTTGATCTACAACAAAATGATACTGTCGTTCAATGTGGAACATATTATGTCTATAAAATATACGAGCTGAGCCAATTGGATATCCTTTATGGAAAACAATGTATCTTAATTCCTCCTCCACACCAGAAAGAAATATCAATCCCTGTTGCATTGTATATCCAGACATAAAAAGTAAATCAATACAGCATCTATACAAAAACATAAGGCAATATTTTCATGATTCGAAAGTAGACAAATAATTCTTGAACAGTATATAAAAAGCACAAACCATAAAGGAAAAATTATAAATTAGGTTATGTTAAAGTTAAGAACTCTGTTTATCAAAATAAAGCATTTAAGAGAATGAAAAGGGCTAGCCACTGAAATGAGATATAGCCACATACCCTTTGAAGGACTTGCATGTAGAATATATGTATATAAAGAACTCCTACAAATCAATACAAAATAGATGGATAACCAAAGAGGAAAAAAAAAACCCAATAGGCAAAAGACTTTATCAGAGGCTTCCTAAAGAGGATATTCAAATAAAGATATAAGCACATAAAAAGATTCATTTGCCAGGGAAATGCAAGTTAAGACCAGAATTTGACACTACTTATATACAATAGAATAGGTCACATTAAAAAAAAAAATAACAAAACCAGGTGCTGGCAAGGATGTGGAGCAACTGGAATATTCATTCACTGCTGGTGGTAATGTAAATTGGAACACTTGTTTTGATAGTACTTACCAAAGATGAAAATACATCTACGACCCAGCAAAATTCTACCCTTGAGTCCGCACCCAACATAAATCTGTGTATTCGTGCAACGGAAGATGTGTACAAGATTGTTCGTAGTAGTGCTATTCATTGCAGTGTGAAATTGGAAACAACCTAAATATCTATAGATGATAGAATGAATTAATTAATTTTATACTCACATAACGAAATATTATAAACTAGAGTTTCTCAATGGTGGCGTGATTACCGTTTTGGACCAGATAATTCTCCATGGTCTGTCCTGTGCATTGTAGAATATTTGGCAGCATCCTTGGCCTCTGATTATTAGATGCCAGTAGTGCCTCCCAGCTGTGACAGCCAAAAACGTGTCCATTGTGAACTGTCCGGTGTGTGTGTGTGTGTGTGTGTGTGTGTGTGTATGTATGAGTGCATGCACACATGTGACCAAAATTGTCTCCAGTTGGGAACCATTGTAATGGAATACAGAGCAATGAAAGCAAACGAATTGCTACTACATGCAACAACATGAATGGATCCCACAAATATAATAATGAAAGAAAGAAGCCAGACTCAAAAGAGTGTGCACCATATACCAGATGCCTCCAATTGCATCAAGTTCAAAAACAGGCATATCTGATTCATGGTGTTAGAAGCCAGGGTGGTGGTTATCTTTGAGGAAGGAGGAGGTCATGACTTGAATGGACAACAGGAGCTTTTAGGGGCGCCCCGGTAATGGTCCAGTCTTGATTGGGGCAGTCATTACATAAGTACAGTCAATTTTTTGAAAATTTCATCAAGATGCACCTTTTTGGATGTATATATTTCAATAATAACTTTATTTAATAAAACATTAGCTCAATCAAAAGGACCACAGATTCTAAGAGAATGTTCTGAATCATTAGTGGTTAATCCAAATGATTTTGTAAAAACTTGCAGCTCACTTAGGTAAGCCTCAAATTTTCTGAAAGATCTGCAGACCTACCATTCAAGACCTGGAGTTCTATATATTGAAACGACCTTTCTTTGCATGGAAATCTGTCTGAAAGGGGCGTGAGTCCTCAGGGTGAATCCTGTGTCCACATCCAGACTCCACCTGTTCCCACTTAGCAGGTCTTGGGTCCATGGTCAATGTATCTGCATTTAATATTTCTGTGCATTCAGTTTCAACATCCTGTCCACTAATCTTACTAATACTGATAAAACTGAAAAGAACCATTATGTCCTAGGAAGACATAAAACCATATTCATGAGAGGCCCATTCATTAACTGTATTCAGGATGGATTAAAATTATTCTGAGCTGTAGCTCTAAGAATGCAGAGACCAGTAAATAAATTCACTATTGAAATAAGATTAGCATCAGATGCTTAACCTACTTTGAGAACAGGCTGTTTTTAACACGAAGTACCATCCATTCGCATATACATAATTAATGAACTAATTACAACCGAGTCTTATCTAATCATTTAAGCAGCCCTCACATGACCCACCCTTGGCTTCACTTCTGTAGTAGAGTAATTGCATTTCCTTGAAAGTAATACAACTTTATTTTTAAAACAATACCCTATAATTTAGACCTTTTTGCTAATCCAATCTAGCCTTATCCCAAATAAAAACAAATGGGGGTTGAGGTGGCATCTAAATATTTTCCTTTTAAACCAAGAAACCACAAGCTGAGCGTTTGGGGCTGCAAATATTTACAGAAAGCCACATTTTCCCCAGAAAAAGGAAAAGTTGCAATGCCATCTTTTAGCCAAACGAAAAGCAGACGTGTTAAATCGGCACCAAAGCAAATGATACATACAACAGTAATTAGCAAAGATTACACAGTAATTAAAATCACGATGATTATGTGAGTGAGAATAATTTATACAATAATCTCCACGTTCACATTGCAATATGGTACAAGTCCAATAGCAACCATTGAGGATTGGGTTTGGTGATGAATTCAAATCGCAGCGTCACTAATTACGTTGTGACAGACTGGCCACTGGAATTTAGGGATAAATAAAGTCTCCAACCAGGACAGTCCATTTTGTTTGGATTTTCCAAGGTTACCACGTGGGAACCCCCAAACACTCTAAGATGTTCCCTCACCATCACCACCATCCTATTCTCTGTCTCCACTGCCTTGTCCACCCTCATAGCTCAGCCTTGCCCTTGGTGGAGAACCTTTGCTATGCTTACTGTTTTCATCTACCCAGTATCACCCTCCTCCTTCTGTAACACCTGAGGAAAGCAGAAGCAGAGAGGTTGGCGGGGAACCAAATCCCCACAATTACTCTTGAATTCCTGGATCTAGCAATGCCTGAAGCTAGATCTACCTTTGGGTTTCCCAGCTGCAAGAGACAACACATTTTCCTTTTTTTCTCATGCCAGGTTGAGTTGGTGTGTATGTTACGACCCCTCACAAGAAATCCTAACATTATGCAAAGAAGTCTTGGCATCTCCTTGGGGCTCCAGGTCAGAGTTTAAAACCTTCTGGATGGTTCTATTTGGGTGTCCCCAAGCATACAAAGTTCGACATATTTAAAGCTGAGCTCACCAAAATGTTGCTTTCATTGTCAAGAGGTTTTACGCCGTGTGTATGGTTTTTCTGCTATGAGTCTAGCCCACTTGCACAACCTCTGGCATGTGGGGCACCCAGGTAGGGCCGTCCCTAGTCCTGCCTGTCGGCACCCCTGCCTCCCTGCAGCACACCTGGCCTGGCCTGGGATGAGGGGACGAGGGTGGAAGGGAGTTTCTGCTGAATAAATACCCACTTGGTGCCAGGCCTTCCACTGGGTACTCTACAGCTGTTCATCCTCCAACCCTGCAAAAGGAAGATTATTGAGCTAATATCATGGGGGAGGAGACTGAGACTATAACTTGCTCACGGTCGGGCAGCTGGTAAGTGACAGAGCTTGTGTTAGAGACCAGGTCTACCTGACTGCAAAGTCCGTTGTCTTTCCCTTTCCCTTCAAGGCTCCCGTGTCAGCCCAGGTTAGACTCTCTGAGCCCATAACTAGCCTCCCTCCCGAGTCTGCACCCCGGTGGGGCTGAGCCCCAGGCCTTCAGGATTGTTCCATCAATCCTGCTCCGGGTTGCTAGGAACGTGCTCTGTGATAGGACACAGTTAATCAGCCTGGCAAATCCACCCTTGGTTCTCGTCATCAACATCATCCTTTTAATTGCCTGGGAGAGAAGCCACCTGACTGCCCATGTCCCTTAGCCATTTATCCATTCAGTGAAGCTTTGTTGAACACCTACTACGCGCCAGGCACTGTGCTAGGTGTTGAGGTTTCAGAAGGACAGAGACAGGGCTTGTGTCCTGAAGGGGCTCACAGCCTAATGGAGGAGACAGACCCCTGAGCAGATTATAGTGACATCACATGGCCTGTGCTGTGGGAGAGGGACCTGTGGGGTCTGAGAGACAACCGCAGAGGCACCTGACCCTCCAGGCAGCCAGGGGAGGCTCCTGAGGCATGAGCCGAGTCCTGAAGGGTGAGCAAGAGGAGACAAGGGAGACACGTTGGGAGGACAATCCAACAGGGCGGAGTATCATGGACAAAGGAGAGAGGGGGGAGATCATCGCACAGCACATAAGGACAAGCTAAATAGCATTTGGGGCACAAATCATAAAGAAGAAAGGGAGGAAGATGAGACCAGAGACGAGCACACGGGCCAGACCGTGGAGGGCACTGTGAGCCAGGCTAAGGCACGTGAATCCTATCCTGTAGGGCAGAGGGACAGCAGAGCTTTTCTATAAAGAGCCCGGTGGCACATGCTTTTGGCTTTGCGGACTATACGGTCTCTGTGGCGACTCATCAATCCTGCCAGTGTAGCGCAAAGGCCTTATGAAAGACAGACCACCCGGTGACCCTGGGAACGCAGAGTGGCTGGGGGGGGGCGTGGGTTTCCTCCTGCGTGTGCTGCGCTGGGACATCAGGGAGACATCAGTGTAGCCGGTTAGACCAGACATGGAAGGTTAAAACCTGGGAGGATGTGAGAGCTGGTGATCTAGACGTGGGTGTCACCGGCTTACCGCTGGGGATTCAAAATCACAAGAGGAGAACTGACTGCAATCAGGTGCGGAGAGAAACAGCCAGGTGAGAACAGCGTCCTGGGAGCCCCCCGCACCTGGGGCCTGGGCCAGGCAGGTAGAGAGACCGGGAAGGAGAAGTTTCAGGAGCACCAAGGCGCAGAAATGTTGTCAAGGCTAGGTGAGTAGAGAGCTCCAGAAAGTGTTCAACGGCAGCCGATGCGGGAGGAAGCCCAGAAATAGATAAAGACAAGAGGCTGTCCCCGATTTGTCTCTTTGGAAGCCGCTGAGACAGTGGAAAAAGTGGAGTGGTGGGCACAGGCTCTGGGCTGTAGTAAGTGGAGGTGTACCTGGGATATAAGGGAAGATGGTACATGCAGGTGACACTTTTCCAAAACTTGGATCTAAAGGGAAGGAAAAGTAATCACTCAACAGGACAGCAAGGTGATGGGCGAGGATGGAGTCAGCATGGGCAGGACCTCAAGGTCCTCCACATCACCTGTGCTGGAAGAACTGGCACGAGGGAAGTTGAGGACACAGGAGAGACAGGGGACCTTGCACGGCCCAGAGTGTTTCTGGAGGAAAGAAGGTGCCGATGTGAATCGGCCTCGGACAGGGCAGGGCCAGACCTCATCTTCTGAGACCAGAGGGAAGATGGGGCCAGATAGACACGAATTTAGAGACATCGCAGCAGAAGTCGAGGCCATTTCTTATCTTGCTTTGAATGAAAGAGGAGTCGAGATGCCTCCCGAGGGTGTGAGGAGGGGCGGAAGGAACGCCAGGGTGGTTTGGAATCGCTGCCCGGCAAAACGAGAGCAGGGACAAGAGGAGACATCGGCGGTCTGCGCAGCCATGGCCAGCAATGCCTGCCGGCGCGGGGACCCTGCGGCGATGCCTGGGGGGGGGGCGAGGTTGGGGTCCTGTTGGTCTCGGGGGTGAGGGTCCGGGATGAAATGGGGCTGGGACCCTGCCTGGGAAGCCTGGTGCGCTGTGCGGACAAGAAGGAATCCGGGAGGGTGCGGTCGCTCGCACCTGCTGTTTCGCAGGGCGGTGGCCCTGGGGGTGGCAGGAGAGGCCAGGCGGGAGGCAGGGGCCGAGGGGAGTGCGCCGCCCCCGGCAGCCCTGGCACCACCTGCGGCCGGATGCTAAGAGGGACTCCTGAACAAAGTGTCGCTGCTGCCACCACCAAGCCCACACACTCCCTCCTCCCTGGGGGCCCCAAAGGTGATTTAGTGTCTCCATCTCAGGAGGCGCCTGCATTTATCAGCGGCAGCGGCTCGACTCCTGGGCTGTAAATCATGACGCTTTAGGTGTATTTCTCCTGAGTTGACATCCCTTTATAAATAATACGGGGGACGCTTTTATTTTGTTGGCAGACGACTGCTTTCTCCCTCTCTCCTGTTTCGAACGTGACCTTCTTTCTCAGTCAAATTGGAAATGCCAAAGGGGCTCATTTGCTGGGCCTTACCGTGGGCCAGGTACTACGGGGACAGGTAGGCAGGAGTCCCGTTCTCTGCTGTCATGCAGAGTCTCCTAGCAGAAAGGACACTGGGAGGATTTGGCAATATCTATTCAAATTTAAAACGCAAATGCCCTTTGACCCAGAGAATGATTTACCCATGTGGATAAGGACATGTGTGTTTTTTTTTTTTTTGAAGCCTGATAGGTTCATGGAAAATATCTAGAAAGCACTTAAAAGTGAAATAAGAAGACTATAGTTAAACAAAGCATGGCGCCTTTTGCAGGAATTACAAACAATGAGATAGACCCGTGCACACGGCTAAGGAAAGCTCCCCAAGGGATGCTACTAAGGGAAAGAAGCACATTGTAAGAATTTATGAATAGCATGATACACATGATATAGTGTCATACCATATCTGTTTTTGAAAGCCTACAAATATGCTGGGTATTTGCTACAAATATGTATATACGCTTATGAAATTTAGAGAGAAAGGTGTGGAAGGATATAAACCAAACCGAGGGATCCCTTTGGGAAGGGAGCTGAGAGGAGGGTGGTGGCCAGGGGAATTTGGCTTTCTGTTGTATTTTAAGTTCTTGAAGAGGGGAAATAGTCATCGATTACTTAGGCAACTAAACAAAAGTAGAAGTCAAGGCACCTGAGCTCTGGGTCAGTCCTTACTATAAATCTGGGTGATAGTTCCCTTTGCAGACTTCAATTGTTCCCATCTCTATAACGAGAAAATGGCACTATATAATCCCAGTGGTGCTTTCCAACTCAGAATGTGTAGAGTCTTCAAATTATAGACGTATTCAAAAGAAGGGCTTCAAAATTTTCAGGTCATAATGCCATGGGATGTGGCACTCAATAGGTATATTCTGGCTAAATGTTGAATGTTGAATAAC
The DNA here is from genome assembly GCF_040939455.1 of Microcebus murinus. Lineage (NCBI taxonomy): Eukaryota > Metazoa > Chordata > Mammalia > Primates > Cheirogaleidae > Microcebus > Microcebus murinus. The sequence continues at coordinate 17,470,943 of NC_134125.1, read as the reverse complement.
AATCCTTAAGCAGTGTTAGTATTAATAAACAGGTCAGATTCTTGCCAGTAAACTTCGCCAGGTGAGCGATCTACCCCCAGGATAAACATCAGAGAGCCATGGTGGTATGGCAAAAGCAAAGAGAGGTTTCAAAGGCATTCAAACCCAGGTTCAAATCCTGGTTCTCCCACTTACCTGCTGTGTGACATTGAATGGATTACCAACCCTCTCTGAGCCACAGTCAATGTTGAGCTGTGACTAAATACTACGGTAAATATTTCCGCTCAAGCTTTGCTGCTATCTGGTCAGTTATTCGCTCAACAAACGTTTATCGAGCACCAACTGTGAACCACCCCCGGGGACACAGCCATGAAGAAGACAGACAAATGTGTATCTGTCTTACTACTTCCTACTTCCACTCTGGACTGCAGCTGTACGTGCCCGAGGACTTGGAAGAGGAGAGGACAGGGAAAGGAGGGAGAGATCCTGGCGGGGGTTGCCTGGGCGTGCTGAAGCCCCACCCTGCCTGAGGGGCAGCTGCAGGGACTTGGGTAAGACCATCTACGCATGGATCAATCAATCGCTGCCCCTTCTCCGGGTCTCAAACTCTTCTTCTGTGACACATGGTTAATGGCATCTGTCTCTTGGGATTCCTCTGGGCACCACACAGATACCGATGCACATAAAGCAGCTAATTTTTTTGAGCTATTTCTAGGTGCCAGGCTCTGGGTGGAGAACGACTTGTGCCTCGACACATTACCCCTGACACGGACTCTGATTTGCTCGTGAGAAAACACCAATCAGAGAAGGTAAGCAACTTGCCCCCAAAATCTCACAGCTCCAGATATGCAAATAAAGGATTGCAATCCGCACGCTCCGACCTAATCATGCACGGAAACTACCGCTCATCTCCATTCAAACAGGCGCCACACAACTCGGGGTACCATTCGTTAGGTTAAGGACCCTTATCATGCACCCTGATATAATTCTAACCGTGAAACGTGGGTATTACCGTGTTTCCCTGAAAATAAGACCTACCCACAAAATAAGCCCTAGCAGGATTTGTAAGCATTTGTGCAATAGAAGCCATGCCCCGAAAATAAGACCTAGTGATGGCTGTGGCTGCAACCCATGCATTTTATCGAGGAGCGGGAAAGAAGACGAGCAGCCCTTCTCATCTGCCCCATCGTGACAGCTACTATCCCAGAGGTGACCGGAAAGGTGTGGGCAGCCCCACCAACAAGGTCAGCTCCCCCTGTCAGGTCCCGGCCATCCTGTGCGTGCTGCAAGCTGAGGCTTGGAGGGGAAAACAACACATCCCCTGAGAATAAGCCCTAGGGTGTCTTGTTGAGGAAAAATGAATATAAGACCCTGTCTTATTTTTGGGGAAACACGGTATGTTAATGCGCGTTCACGTTCTGCTCTGGCCGCCTCCAGGTCTGCTGCTGCCACTGGCAGACGAGGAAATATAAAGATATTCAGTCATCAGAAGAGAAAAGGTCCTCATCATTTGGGGTGCACAGAGGACATGGTGCTTTCTTCATACAGACCTTTGTTTTTAATTAAGAGCCCCAATGAGATAATCTTGCTTTAATTAACTCCCCAGATGCACCCCATTCTTCGAGCCTGCGTTTGATATTTTCAACATCGAATCTTTCAGCCTGCGATCATCTGCAGACACTCGCCAGACATTTGCCATTTGCCGGATGCGCTCAAAAGGTTAGCGTGAGCTCCCACCCAATGCCTCCTGCAGAGGCAACCCCTGCTTGCTAGCAGTCAGGAAGGGTTGTCTGGGGTTGCCCCTCGAGCCTGCAGTTTTTTTTTCCTTTCTGTCTTATCACATTGGTCCGTCTGTTATCACACAGGTGCTGTGCGTTTCATCTTAATTATGCATCTGCTTAATCCATAATTTCTGATCTATGGCCATTAACTCCTAATTACAAGAGGACCGCCCTTGAAAAGGAAAACCAAGAGAGCTCAGAGACAGGAAGCTGAAAAAGCAAGAGGGAAGATGGATTGAAGTCATGCAACTAAGGGTGCATCCCAAGGTCCGTTTGTTTGTTGGGGCAACCTATTGCCGGCGATCCATGAGGGTCCCATCTCAGGCCGTGACAGAATTCATCTCCTTCTTTGGTAGAGAAATTACAAAATTATATACAGCTAAAAATTAAATAAAGCTAAAATCTCCAAATAAGAAATCTGCCAGCCTAACTTTCTTTATAATGACTTTCTACTTAAAAAAAAAAAACCAACTTTAGTGAATATTTTTATAAATAAAATTTTAAACTTGTTACAATCCATAAATAGAAGACTAGTTTGACTTGCCTTTAATAGAAGGCAACTATAATAACTATTACTAGTTTTTAAACATGTTCACTCTGTGCTACTTAAAGTCATCTGGAAAATTACGCTTTGGAAGGACTGTATCAGATCGTCATCACTTTAACCATTTGGGTCAGTAAATATAATTATATTCCATGTTTTGCAGGTGAGGAAGTGGAGACTCAGAGACAGTAAGTGACCTGCCTAAAGCCACAGTGCTAGGAAGTGGCAAGGTCAGACCTCGAACTCGCCTAGGCCAGCACAAATGAAAGACCTGCACAACCACCTGCAAAAAATTCTGAGATTCTTTGAGCTCCTGGAAATCCAGAGACAGCAGAAAGGTGCTCTTACCTGGGGCTGAGGATGTGACTGCTGGAGGCTGACTGTCGCGAGGGGGTCCTCACGGTGTCTGTGGCCAGTGACAGAGTGCAGCTCAGCCAGGACTGCAGACTGCCCTCGGGCTGGGAGCTGAGAATGGAGACGTTATCCCTGGAACCAGAATGCAGGGCACTGTCAACACAACGACAGCCACAGTAACGGCGATGAGATATGCACCCCACAATAAGCCAGGCACTGCACCATCAAGTGCTCTACTCGCTTAACTTCACTCACCATCCCTGAGTGTGTGTGTGGGGGGAGCTCTGTGCTGCCCCATTATACAGATGGGAACACTAGGATTTGGAGAGGCCAACTGCGGTCTTAGACCAGGCCACCCAGCTAGTCAGTGGGGAAGTTGGGATTCAAGTCTTGTTCTTTTTTATTCCAATGCCCATGCTGTTACCTACTGCACTCTTCCTTGGGGAGTGAGGGACTGCCTAAAGACCTCTCCAATTTGGGGGTAAAACTTGGCATTGAATTTTACAGCAAATGATATGTCAAGTGTGAAGGCCTTAACTCCTTTCTTACCGTACCTGGAAGGTCTTTGTAAACAGGGATTTTACTCCCTGAAAGTAGCACAGGGAGAGAAGGAGAGAAGGTGGGTACTCAGTAGTTATTTTCTGGTTGACATACTCACTTGGCATTATATATGTGTCTGTATGTTTCTATATTTATATTTATATATGAGTGCATGTGTGCATATATATGTACATATATTGTTTTTTCTATGGGATACTCTGTATGCCAGGCATCAGGGAAGGTGAACCGTAGACATGAACTCAACATTGATACTGCCTTCAAGACTCCATCTATACCAATAACCACAAAACAAAGGAGAAATTATTAATGCTATGGAGAGGGGCAGGAGGTAGGTCCTATGGGTAACAGGAGAGAGTCTTGGATTGCTTCTTGAAGGCATCAAGCAGTGGAAGTTGAGCTACATCTTCTTCGAAGTTAGGGCTTGGCCGTGCAGGGACTGGAGGAAGGAATTTTAGGTGGAAGGGGCAGTGTGCACATAAGTTTGGAAGTCATAAATGTCGGGGCATAAGCAATGCGGAAAGTAGGAATCCCGGTTGGAGAGAGAGGTAAGAGTCGCCATGGGCAGGACACAAATGTCCCTGTGAAAAGTCTATTCTGGAGCAATGGGGAGTCACGGAAGGCATTTGAAGGCAGTGCCATGATAAGGCATAGGCTTCCCTCAAAAGGAGCTGGACGGTTCAGGCATATGTCCCCTGTGCTCTGCGTTACAGAGACACAGACAGAGTGAGTGGCAGTTGCTGATAATTCTCCAAGTGAGCGTGGATGTTCCTTTTGCAAAACGGACACAGAGAGCCAGGGCTCACGCTTGTAAGCTGCCCAGCTCCACTTGGGGTTGACTTACATATCTTTTCTGCCGCCGCCACCAAAATCCACTGCTGTCTGAACACTAGAGAGAGGCACGAGAAAGAACCTGTCACCCTTTTGCTGCCGGGGGCTGGGGAACGCGGCGTCCACATTAGACAGACTCGGCCTGGAGCCCCACTTCCGAGCTTTGCCACTGCGTGTCCTTAGGGAAGTCACTTGCTTTCCCCGAGCCTCCTGTCCTCCTTCGTAAAATGTGGCTAATAAGGTGGCCCTGCCTCCGGAGTTGTGGAGCAGAGTAAGGGGCACAACCCTTGTAAAGATCTCAGCATGGTTCCCGGGAAATAAATAGTGCCAATTAAATGGTAGCGACCATTACCGCTACTCTTGTTTTAGTACAACTAATGCTGCTATTATTAATAGCATCGTTACTGCTGACAAGCAAGGCATTCGCTTTATGTTTTTGTGAGTGTTAGCAAATCAGACAAGGGGCAGGGTAGCTTCCCGGGGCATTGTGGGAAACTCTGAAACTAGTAACAATAGTAGCTATTCTTTAGAGATCATCCCTTCGTTCGACAACTATGCTATACACACAATTTCACCTACCCACTCTATGTGTCCCCAATTTAGAGATAAGGAAGTTGACACCCTTGTCTAAACTCATGCAGCTTTGAATCCCAGACTCATGCTCCTAAGCAGTGTGGAGTTTCCCAGTGTGTGGGTGCAGACAGCCGAACCCCAAATCTCAGGTCCCTAAAACATCATTTTAATCCTGGGTCCTTAGTCTCTGCTAGAATTTGGCAATTCCTTCCTAGGAAGACCTGGTTGCTTTCTCTGAGGGATGCACCTGCTGTTCCTTGGTCCCCATCCTCAAAGACCTGTCACCCTCAGGGGCTTCTATTTCCATGCATCTGTCCCCACCAGACTGCAAAACCCATCCTGGGTCCAGAACAGGTCTCAGTCGCCATTCAGCACCAGGGCTAAGCTGGCCAGACCAGAAGTTCTCCGGCAATGCTTGGCAAATCCAACAGAAGAGGGGTAAGTAAATTATAACCATGGGCCAAATCTAGCCAACCACCTAGTTTTATAAATAAAGATTAGCTGCTTTTGCATGACAACAGCAGAGTAGTTGCAACAAAACCCCTGTGGCCCCAAAAGGTTAAATGTTTGCAATCAGGCCTTTTAAAGAGAAAGACTCTGCAATAGAAACAAAAGCACCTTTTGCCAATGACCCCGTGGGAGGCAGAATAATGGCTCCCAAAGATGTTCATGTCTTAACCCCTCATCCCAAGAATGGCGGACTATGTTTCTGTACTTGGCAAAACTTTTATTGGAAGACAGTCACACTTGCTCATTTACATTCTGAATACTTCCTCACATGCTTTGACTAAACATCAACTTTCACTTGAACCCAGAACACAGGAACGTCTTTATAGCCCAATAACTAATCAAAGCACGTGCTGGCCACTCTTGCCCGCCATTTGCCTAACCAACTCCGTGCATATGAGCCCCGTGGGTGGCCTCAGCGTTCAGATTTGCCCCGTTCTAAAGAGCTCTTTCTCCAGCACTAGAGGCTCATTCACTTCATGGTGTCCCTCTGTGCTGGGCATCTTCTCTCCGCTCCTCCGTGCTGGCTCTAGCTCTCCCCCTGCCATGTGCCTGGGAGCTGATCTGTACAGACCACATCAATGGGCTCCCTGTCCCCATGGCTTCTCCTTGGGCTCAGCCAACAGGGAACCCAGCTGGCAGCTGATGGGAAGGAGGGAAGAGTGGGAGGCTGGAGTATTCACTGTCCTAGATTTCTGGATTGCTCTCTATTGCCTCTTCTTGGGCTGGCTCCATCCCTCAACCAGAAGCCAGAGCTCTGCCTGATGGACAGCTCTCTTTCTCTCTCTCTCCTCCTCCTTCTTTTCCCCGCATCCAGCAACTGCACCCTGGTCAGCCCAGTGGCAGTTATTGCTCCTAGTTGTCCCTATCTATACCTGGGTGCTGCACCATCCACCCCTTGGGGCTTCCCCTCGGCCACACCTTTGTAAACCATCCCTTTGCTAAGCTCTTCATTCGGAGTTCACCTTCCTGTTCCAGCCAGATTCCATTATAATAGCTGATCTCCATGCTGTTTCTACATTACCAGCAAGATCTGCGTTGGCCAGGCCAACATTTTGCGTGTTGAAGAAGAAGGCATCAGGCATGACCCAACACTGCACTGTCAACTACTGTTACCCCCTTTGTCACTGTGTAAGAAAAAATGGTGAAGAATCTAAAGAGATAATCCTATAAGAATAAAAGATTATCAGCCATCATTATCACTCCTTCCTAAGCTTGTGACTCTGGAAAAGAACCAGCCATGAGGACAAATGAAAAGATGCAGGTATGCATGCTTATTAAGCCTACATTTTATAGTATCTGTGTACTCGTTGCTTCTGCCCCTGAACCTGTTTTGCTGAATTGGTGCTGAGCTTCTAAGGCTGAAGTCAAGACCTACCAGGTGGTCTGTCTATTTGTTTACTCGTGATGAAATACTGTCCTGACTAAGGTTGGTATCCAGCCTGGACCACACACTACCCACCATTTGGGAAGGTCTCAACAAAATAGAGTATGTTTAAAATAATGGGGCTGGATTGAGAAGAACTTCCAGCAAGTATATCCCACATATATTGTATGAGCAAATGCTGAAGGCATCCAACACCTTTGCCCTGAGCCAGTCTGGAACAAAGTCTTAAGGGTACGGGGGTGAGGAAAGGCTTTCAGGAAGAAGCAGAGGGAGTTTTGTTCTGTCTGCCCTTGAGGAACATTGAACCAGATGGGTAGAAATCACCACCATGCTGACGTTATACAAGTCCAGGGTTATTGGTCCTGGCAGGTACATGGAACCCTCAAGTTCTGGGAGACCCCACAGGGGCTATTATGGGGTCAGAAAAGGAGACACAGGAGGACTTAGCTCCAAACCTGCCTCTCTTACTCCAATCAGAGAATGGCTGCACTCCATCCAAACCTAGAATTTTCTATAAGAGTTCACTTTGGTGTAAAAAAAAGCTAAGGGGGTGGGGAGTTCTATTATAAGGAGGCAGTTTGAAACTCACTGACCCTTTCACCACGTGAAGAAAGAAGCTCTGTGCTATGAGCTCCATGAGGCAGGTCCATGCCTGCCTGTCCCCTACTGAACCTCCTGTCCTAACATAGAAGGTGCCATAGATCATTATGGGTTGAGTAGGCAAGCAGAGGGTGGGAAGGGCAGGCGAGCTATCCATGGTCCTGATCCGTCTGCTGGCACGGCTCGGCTTGGAACCCTTATCTCTTGACATGTGGTCAGTGGTTCTTTCGCCTTGGTGCAAGTGGCTTTTTGAAAAAAGAACCTGTGCCAGGAATTTGTAAAAGGGAAATTAAAGATGAGAATGACAATTAATTAAATGTTTTCAAATGTATTCCTTTAGGGTGGGTCTTTGCTATGCAACTCCAGTCTAAATACAAATACTGCCTGGGCAGTAACACATAGATTCATGTTTGGCCCCATCTCTGAGCGACGGACTCAAGTTCACCGTAATGACAGGCCAACTACTTGGTGGAGAGCAGAGACCTTGACAAGGGAAAGCAGGAAGTAGGGGTACATTCGACACGGCAGCAGAGCTTGATCATTAGAAGTGTGGGTGATAGGGTGGCCTGGAATCAGACCAGGGCTCTGTGTCTTAGGTGTGGGTTGGGTCAAGTTTCTTGACTTCTCTAAGCCCCAGTTTCCTCACCTGCAAATGGGAATGATAACCTCAGAGAGCTGTTATGAGGATGATGCATGCCAAAAAAGGTAGTCCTCAAGAAAGGGCACCCATTATTATTACAATCATGATTATTTCCTGTAATGCCAGAATAGATAGGGTGGTTTGGAGCCCTGACTCCCTGGGAACCCCACTGGCTGTGTATTTGGGCTAGAAACGTGCTCAGAAAACCTGTGCAGCACCATGTAAACAGGTGCTATACTGCACTACAGCCCTGCACTGTAACATGGACTGCAGTATCAGTCTTCTTGGGTTCATGAAGAAATGCTCTAAGGTGTCCTCCCAGGCCTGGAGCACACTTAATGCCCCCAGGAGCAAACTAGAAGAGTTGTAGGAATAGAGCTGTTGGCAGTTCCAAGGACTGTCCTACCACATAGCAGGACCCTTTCCAGTCTGGCCAGAGCCCGGGCCCCCCACTGAACAAATCAACTCAGAAGTATGCCCTCCATGGCAACCACAATCTTTGGTTAGACCCAGATCTTTCTATGTATCCTCCTGCAGCCTAATTTTAGCCAGGTTATAAAAGGATGTACGTTGGAAAACATCCAACTTACACAACATGGCAATAGGAGACTCTTGTCCAGAGCATTCATCTCGAATTTCACCAGCTAACAGATGCACTTTTAGCTGAGCCAGGAGTCAAGGGTCATCCGTTGGCCTCGCCACATCCCACCCAACCCTCCCCACGCCCCAGCCCCGGGGACAGACGGAACAGCTGCAGCCCCTGGGCCAGGGCTGGATGGAGCTGTCTGTCAGCCGACACATCCCTCCCTCTGTGAGTAATGAGTGTGCTCCGGGCCTGGGGGGTGGGGGGACAGCTTAAAACATTTCTCCATTAACCTGAGGAGGTTGACGCCACAGTCCGCGTTACAGCGCGGGGCTCTAGGGCAGGGGAGCACATATTTAAATCCTGCCGCGTAGGCCACCTGGCTTTCCGAGCACGTAGCCGCGTTTCCAGCCTGGAAGGCCTGTTACACTCAGATCTAATTCCCGACACGGGGAAATGGGACGTTTTGTAATTTGAACAAGTCTCTCAAAGAACCTCACCTGCAGCTGAAGCCTCCCTCTCTCTCTCTCTCTCTCTCCCCCTCCCTCCTGGCTGGGGTAGGCTTGAATCCTAATTGGGAACTCAGTTTGGAGGAGTACCTGAGACCCACCCTTCAAGCTCCAATCCAAACCTCCTGTCTCGGGGCGGGGGGGGGGGGTCCAGGCTGGTACCTCCCGGGGCAGGAGCTGGGGGTTCTGCTCTGGACAGTGGATTTACGACCTAGCAACACGTATGTTTCTTTTTATGGTTGATAACCAATTAAGCTGCATTGTAGCCAGAGAACATGCTTTGTACAACACCAGTTCTTCGAAAATGTGTTGCGGCTTCTCTGTGGCCAATTTCCTCCCGGTTTTCACATTCCTGTGATATTACCGAAGTCTACGCTGCGTTTCCATCTCAAATCCAAGTTACAGGGCAGCGTGTTAGGACCAAGGCCTGCTGAAAACCAGGAAATACTCCCCAAGAACCACCCTGGGGCCAGTGCTGGATTCAGGGGCTTGAGAACCGGAAGGGCTCGTGCTTGGTTTAAGCCTCCTTTGTCACCATCTTGAAATTTTCAATTATGCTGGAACAAGGAGCCCCAGGTTTACATTTCACACCGGACCCCACAAATGAGGTAGCCGATCCTGCCTGGGGCTCCGGGGCACTTTAAGCAACTGGGGGGGGGGGTCTCAGTTCTTTTCTGTGGGTCATTTCCAGGGGAGGAGAAAAAGGTAGGAGAGAGGGAGGGAGGAAGGGGAGGAAGGGGGAAAGAGAAAGAGAAAAGGAGAGAAAGACAGTGAGGACGCTGGTCTTGGGCTTTCTAGAATGTGCCTCTCTCTGAGCTCACTCCCTCTCCCCAGATCTTCCCAGGGCTGGCTCCTTCTTCTCATGAGGTCTCAATGCCAGTGCCTTCGTCCCTGAGCCTGCTATTCATGGCAGCTCCACCTTCTCTGCCTTCATAACTCCGGTTGTATTCTCGTGTTTTATTTATCAGTGTGTCCAGGTTATTCATGCGCGCGCACACACACACACACACACACACACACACACACACCCATCGGGATGCAGGTCCATAAAGGCAGCCCCATTCGTGGTCCCTTCTCCTCCTCTATGCCTCAGCCATTCAGCAAACCTGGGCTCCAGCCACAGCTCCGAATGTTAACGTTTCTGCCTGACTTCGGGCAAGTTGTTCAACCTCTCTGTAGCTGTAAGAAGGAGCACAGCGATAACAAGAAGCGAGTGGAATGACACAGGCACCTGGCACAGCGTCCGGCGTGGAATAGGTGCTCAGTGAGAACCTATCAAACGAACGAATGAATGCAACTGGCAACTGTTGAGCCCCTACTATGTGCAATGTATTATAGTAGGAAGTCATTGTTTTTTTCACTTCTTATTACTAACCTAGCTTACAGATGAAGAGACTGAGGCTCAGAGAGGTTGAATAACTTGCTCACTGTCATGCAGAAATCAGCAAAACTGGATCCCCCGCTGGCCATCAGGCTTGTTGAGATACAGAGCCTGTGCCCTCTCTGATTCCTCCCCCACTTCCAAGGCAATCATCCTACACATCGCATGGGATTTTTCCAGGTACAGAATGTATTTCTTTAGAGCTGGCTGTCTGCAGTCATTTCACATTTCAAAGCAACCTTGAAATGCAGGTGAGGACCCTTCCAACTATGAGTCAGGCGCTGTGTGCAAACTGGAAATCCTACAGGGAGGAAGACTTGAGGCATTCAGATTGGATTCCTGTGTGTCTAGGGCCTAGAACTTAGAAAAGGCGATCAGAACAGAGGATGCTATGAGTCTTGTCACCCAAAACAGAGACAAATAAAGGTGTTTCCGGTTAGGGTGCAGGTGAGGGTAGGGTCCCTTTAAGGCCGGAGAGCCTTCTCTGTAAGTAGAGACTAGGGGGATGTCTGTGACCCTCTCTGACCTCCAGGATCTCATTCTCCTGCTGAGGGGTTCCTTGCTTCCTGTCACGCCTTTGCCCCAACCTGTCACCCAGCCCTCCAAGGCATGGATCCTCTGCCTCTTTCCCAAGTTATTGTTTTTTAACTTTCATTATTTATTAGAAAAGCAATCTCTTGCTATGCAATTGAAAATGATTCAAAAATGATGCTCATTGGCACAAAATACTAGTATCTACAGCCATTCATCCCCATTATAATTAATGGGAAAGATCTGTTATTTCTATGAATGGGAAAAAAAAACAGTCTAAGCATCAAATAAGTAATATTGACAAAAGGGGTTTGTAATTACAGTAAGTTGTGCCATGACACTAATGAAACAGGAGGAGGAGGTGGCAGAGGGGTGGCCTTAAATGCAGTGATGAGTTATGAGGCAGCTGCAACATCAGGATTTGCCCTTTCCAGCAGTTTGGCAGCTGTGCAAATTAGCAGGGAAGGGGTGGGGGGTTGCATACTTGGAATGTACATGGAAGACACTTTTGCACAAACTGAAGATTTTTTTAGATAAAGCTCTTTGTGTGGAGGCAAGAACATGGTGTTTGAGAGTCCACTGGGTCTTCATTTTGCTGTTGCTCAGCATGAACATGTTTGTGGAGAGTTTGACATTACAAATCAGTGAGCAGCTACAACCGGCCCAGGACTGCATCTAGGGAGGAAGGCTATGCACATTCTAAAATTAGATGCATATAAAATACACAACCAATATGGGCAAAGTCTCCTAAAGAGGGCACTAGTATAGCCATAGATGTGTGTGCATGTTCATTGCACAGATTTTATAAAATATAAATCAACTGGAAGAAAAAAAACTTGTTGCCCGTAACACCTTCCCTCAGTGTTAGAATGTTGGTGTGTTTCCTTCCAGTTTTTCTCCCTGGACTAGGCACAGCTGATTCTAATATAGTCAATATACATGTCTGGTTCTTCCCTGTCTGGCTCCATCACTGGTCCCACACCCATAGCCTGCAGGGACTGCAGCTGCCCCCCCATCCCCACCTGGTAACAGGGCCATGCGTGGCAACGGGCTGGGTAGGAAACTCAGCAGACCTGGGCTCTAACTCAGTGTACGATGCAGATTTGATGTGCAACCTTGAACTTCCCCGAGGTCAGGATCCTCATGTGGAAACAGAGAGGGCTACACTCTACGATCTGACATTTCACTGTTCTGGCTGCAGCTCAAACCAGCCTTCACAGAGGGGAATAGCAGGAAAAACTGGTTGGCTCAGGTGTGTGCAGGGGCAGCTCGGGTGGGTGGGAACTGCAGCTGCAGGTCCCTTACTGCAGGGCTATGGGAAGGAGATGTCTTCCCTGCTGCCGGGGCTTAGCTACAGAGGCGGGGATGAGGGCAGAGATGCCATGGCAAGGCTGTGGTTCCCAGAGAAGCAACAAGCCAAGGCTGCAAAGGCAGCTCCTGGGAACAGGATGCTCTGGCTAGCTGTAGAGGCTGGACAACGTGACTCTACGTGCCCAGCCAGGACACCCCCAACTCCTTCCAGCTCAGCAGCCCACCTGTGGCCTGTGGCAGCTTGGGACTTGAGTGGAGATGGTAGGAAGAGCATATCTTCTGGGAAAGGTGAGAAGCCCCGACATGAAACTTGGGTGATCTCACCAACCACCAGCCCAACCTTGCGTCCTTGAATCAGCCACTGCCTTTGTAACATAACGCTCATTACTCTGCACAAACACCACTTTCACTCACATACACTCACATACCCCAGCGCTGTGCTAAGTGGTGGTCATCTGTGAACTCAATTAACCCTCACTAACAGCCCTCTGAGGCAGGCATTGGGTTGAAAATATGAAACCTCCAGTCTACAGGTCAAAAATGGTCAAATCTTGGCAATTGCATGAGGTTCATCCTAAGACTATCATGCCCGCTTTATAGATGAGGGAATCAGGCCAAGATTGGACATGAGCTTGGCCAAGACCGCACACTGGAGTCCACGTTGCAGCCACACCGTCCTGGCAAAGGCTTGGTGAGCCGGGCCAGGTGGTTTCAGCGGTCCCAAGGAGTGGTACCCGTCTCTCCTCACCCAGGCCAGCCAGGGACCCCTCCGTCTGCGGGGTGCCTGTGGGTTCCCTGGCAGATGTGGCCCCCAGCCTGGCTGATGACCACAGAGCTCCCCAGGGTGCAGCCACGTGCTGTGTGCAGCCCCGCCCGGTCCCTTGCAGGTTACCTCTCCACGTCACTGTCACTGGACACCACCTCTTCCAAGGCTGCCTGCAGGTCGGCAATCCGCCGGATGGACGCCTCCAGGTCTGTCTGGAGGGTCTGCCTCACCGTCGCGAGCTCCTCCACATACTTTTCCTGGAGACAGAGACCGCAAGCACACGTTGGACAAGAACCCCACCCGCCTACCCACAGTTCCCCGGGGCCGCACTCTGGGCCGCACCAGATGCCCAGTGAGTGTGTGTGGCTCAGCACGTGTTCCACGGGGGGGCTCTCTCTGCACTGGGCTCATCGGACCTTTACCCGGATGCTCTGCGTTTCACGGAGCAGGGAATGGATGTTCCAGTGCTCGACCCAGGGACACAGGGCTCGCGCAGCCCTGCAGGGGGTGCTGCGCCCAGGGTGTCCAACCCCAGGCCCATGCTCTGGGTCGGCACCGCTATGCTGGGGCACGCGGTGAGTGCCCGGCCCATCTTGGCTGGATGAGTAAATGTACAAACCAAGGAGGGGTCACAGAAGCTGGTTTTGGAAGCAGAGCCCCCGGGATGGAGCCGGTGCAGGAGGTTGGGGGAGGGCAGGAACAAGAACGGTTCCTTTCAGTCTGCGCCCTGCATGCCCCACCTTTCTCTTCTCCACAAGTCAGCAAAAGCAGAGATGGAAAGCCCTGCGGGGCTCCCACGGGAGCAGGCAAAGACGGCGGGCGTTTGTCGGGTGCTTTCTGCGGCCGGCGCTGGTGAGTGTTTTACTCTCGTGACTTCACTTACACCTCACAAGCCTGGCAGGCGAGTGCCTGTTCTTGCTCCCATTTCACAGATGAGGAACTGAGGCATCGAGAAGTGAAGGCTCCAAGGCAGTGCCAGATCTCGATCGAGCTCAGTACATCTGACTCCGGTCTTAGTGCTCATCCTCAGTGCTAGGTACTCTCTGGTACTGCCCCAATTGGACTTTGTCTAGACTCGCGGAAGTTTCTGACTTGCGTTTGCAACCTACTCCACACACCCCTGCCCTGTAACGTAATGCTTGTCAACGGAGGGTAATTCCACTCCCTCCAAGGGAGATTTGGTGATGTCTGGAGACATTTTTCGTTGTCACAACTTGGGGGAATACCACTGGCATCTAGGGGGTAGAGGCCGAGGATGTGCTCAGCACCCTACAATGCATAGGGCAGCCCCTAGCACAGAGAATTACCTGGCCCAAAGGCCAGTAGTGCTGAGTCTGAAATTCCGAGTTAAACCTGGAATCCCATCTTCTTCTGGGGAATTAATCCTACCGGGGCTAAATCAAAAGGCAGAGCACAGCTCTGTGTCCCAGGATGCCTGGAGCGGTGCTGTTGCCGACAGGGAGAGGCTCAAAGCTGCCTCATCACCGAGCAATTGGGAACGGTTAGGGAAATCACAGCGTGCCACTTTGATGCTATTAGGCAGGCATTAATGTTAGAAATAAGAATTGTGGCAGCGTGGGGTGCTTCTGTGAACTAATGTGAAGCAAACAGAACAGAGCAGAGGAATATCATGGCTGAATCTTTGCAAATACACACACACACACACGCATGGGGAGCTCAGAGTATTTATGGGTGGGGCTGAAGTGTGGTTATGCATGGGATTTTTCTTTCAAGTGGTTTTAATTATACAGAGTTTATTTTGGGGTCAGAAATCAGTGCAAACCCCAACTCCCCGTTGAGCTCTCTGGCTCTGTGAAATAGGGAATGGCTCATAGCCCCCCCCCCTCTGACCCTGGGATCATTATTTTTTTTTTTTTGTAGATGAGGACACTAAGGCTGGTGAGGCTACTCAGGGCAAGCAAGGAGCAGAGCCTTGGTCTTCCCGGCTGGAGCCCAGTTCTGGATCTTTCTGGATCTTTCCGGGGCTATGTATGAGTACAGGCCCCAGAGGAAGTCAGCGGGGACCGTGGTGGCATCTCCCCACCACGGGGACACGTTCAGCTCTCCCCCCGCAGATCCGCCCGTCTACTCACGTTATTGCAAGTCTCTGCCTTTCACATCACTCTGAGTCTTTTCTGATTTTAAAGAGACACAGAGAGAGGCAGCAGGCAGAGACGGAGCCCGCCCTGGGGCCCGCCGAGCTGACGGGAGAGGGAAGGGGCGGCGGGGAGGGGGCCGCCGGCCTCGTGCGAAGGGGCTGGTGGTGCATCGCGGTTGACTGAAGCTGCCAACCGTGAAATCGCCATCTCGGCCCTGACAAGGTGAGAGACGGTCTGAGGCGGGGCCCCCGGCCCGCAGGCCAGCGGGCTGTCAGAGGAAATAAAGGACACTGAGGGACAGAGAGGGGGTGCTCACTCCAGGACACCAGCGTGTCAGCTCATATGTGCACCTCGAAACCGGCGGGGCGCAAAATCCCAGCGGCTTGCATGAACGCTTGCCCCCACACCCAACTCCTGCCTAGGGCCGATGCTCCCTGGGACGCAGCCCCTGCTCCCAGGAGACGTGTCCCGTGTCCCCGTGGGATGCAGGGGCTGAGAAAGCTGGATCTCCGCCTTGGGCCCTATCAGAGGTCCTGGGTCTGAGGCCTGTGTCAAGTACACTGGATCCCGCGGACATTGGTTGAAAGATCGTCCTGCCTGTGTAAGAGATGGGGAAACCGAGGGCCAGAGCAGCAGAGTGACCTGTCCGAGGTCACACGGCTGGAGCATCACAAAGCTGAGCTGAACATCCGGGTCCTGGATTCCAAGACAGGGGCAGAGAGCACAGACGTCCTCTCCCAGGGTCATCTGGATGAACCTTGCCCATGTGTCCTGCAGGAGCAGCTACGGTCTAAAGTCTACACCCTCAGGGAGCCTCCTGGGGGGTGGAGGAGAGGCACAGAGACAGGCCCTGGGTCTCAGGGGCAGTCCCAGGCCTGGGCCGGGACTAAGCAGGTGGGTGAAGGAAATGGGGCCCCGAAATGAGTCAAGTCCATCAGGAAAGCGAAGGTAGGCTCTGGAGCCCGACTGCCTGGGCTTGAATCCCAGCTCTGCTGTGTGACCTCCAGCAAGTTACTTAACCTCTCTGACCTTCGGTTGTCTCATTGGTAAAATGGGGGCAGTATTAGACCCTCCTTCATAAGGCTGTTGTGAGGAGTAACTGAGCTTGGCAGAGTGGACAGCCTTGACCCACGGCAGCACTGCTGCCCTTTAACTCATGGGGGACAATGAGGAGCCTTAGAAAGGGCAGATTCATCTCCACATCGCTGAGACTGGAATGCAGCACTCCGGCTCCTGAGCTTTTCCACCATCCCTCAGAGAAAAGACAGGACGGAAAACAAGGGCGGCGTGGGAGATGAGTTAGCCAGGCAGAGTGAGAAGCGGTGAGAACAAGGAAGCCGTCAACAGACGAGAGTATGTGGACCAAGGACCAAGTTCAAGGACTCTCCACCGCCCCTCACCCTCCGCCGTGCGCCCCTGCTCCCCGCACCCATCCCCCATCTGCCGGGGATGCGTCGCGCTCAGCGGGAGCACCCCGAGGAGAGGGATTTGAGAAATGTAGTGTCTGTGTAATCAGCAATCAGCAAATCTTTCTTTCCTGCTTCAGCTCGAAAACCAAATGGAGCCTGCTGATTGCAGAGACCAAGTCATTAGGCTAAATGGATGCGGAGCCCCAAGCTGTCTCCTCGCTGGGGCAGATAAAGCAAGGCCCCAGCCAGAGGCCCCCCAGGAGTCCTGGAGGGGGATGTCTGAGCAGAAGGGGGCACAGAGGAGGCCCCCCTCTCAGGCCTGGGTACCGGGCCTTCTTGCACCCTCCGCGGAACAGGACGCGGGCTGGGGGCCATGATCACACCTGACCAGTAACGCTCGGGGTTGGCTCAGGGCTGCTCCATGCAAATGGGGCTGTGTTTCGAGGCCAGATATGAGCTTGGTCTTCTCTGCTGTTAGCTCTCTTTAGAGACTGGGAGTGTGGAAATGAATTTGGGAGGTGGGGGGAAAATTAGAATATAAAGCCATTTAGATAGTTAGATGTGTATATAGCAGAAACCCACTAAGAAATACACCATATGCTCAGACTAATCTGAAACTACAATACAGTGATATACACACTACGATAGACACCCAGCATCCATGCCTCCTAGTATGTATTATATATTTATGTACTATTCATCATACATATTCATTCATAAACATTTATTGAGCACCTACTATATGCCAGTATTTTTATTTTTTATTTTATTTTATTTTATTTTATTTGAGACAGAGTCTTGCTTTGTTGCCCAGGCTAGAGTGAGTGCCGTGGTGTCAGCCTAGCTCACAGCAACCTCAAACTCCTGGGCTCAAGCAATCCTCCTGCCTCAGCCTCCCGAGTAGCTGGGACTACAGGCATGCGCCACCATGCCCAGCTAATTTTTTCTATATATATTAGTTGGCCAATTAATTTCTTTCTATTTATAGTAGAGACGGGGTCTCGCTCTTGCTCAGGCTGGTTTCGAACTCCTGACCTCGAGCAATCAACCCGCCCCGGCCTCCCAGAGTGCTAGGATTACAGGCGTGAGCCACCGCGCCTGGCCCTGTATGCCAGTATTGATCCAGGCATGGTTGTAGGAACCTAATCTATCTGTGTTTGCCAATGTCTGGAACACAGCAGGCGCTCAATATATGCTTGGGGGTGTAATGAATGGTGTTATTCTGTGACTGTTAGTGGTTCATGAAGGAAGGACAGGATATCATACACACTCATTAATGCATACCTAATATATATGATGCACATATAACACACAGATATTCTCTGTGTCATGACACAGAGATAAATACAATAATGTGCGTCATGTACATAAAATGCTACTTGCTGACCTCCCCAGCCCTGCTTGAGACAGCCACCATCCCTTGTCAAACTCCCAGCTACACTCTCTGGAGCACACCCATAGAGACGCCCCTAGGGGAAGCGGTTCATATGATAATTAATGTCTGCAATTAAAATCATCTCCTCTTGTGATGTTCAATTAGAGGCTAATATTTAAAACTGTTGTTTGTTGTTTGTTTTCTCTGCCCAGCGCATCTCAGTCATCAGAGGACCCTTCCCGTCTGCAAACGCACGAGGCTCTCCTGTGTCAGTTTCCGCGGCTCTAGAGGTTGCCTTCCAAACATCTCGGGGTGTCTCCCGAGGCCCCTCAAAAGTTAATTTCACACGTGTGCCACGCAATTTATACTGCAGCTCAGACTGTCTCAAAACACTTTCTCGAGACTTGATGAAAATTTGTCTTGTTATTTTCTTCTGATGTAGAAGAAAATAAAATTTACTTCTGACAAGCGGAAACGTAGCGTCACAGAGCCTGGTGCTGAAAAAATAATCACGCACACATATGCTGCTATAAATACATAGAAATATGTGTATGTGAATGTGTGCATGTGCATGTATAGATACACACCCAAATCTTCCCAGTGTCTGACACGTAGCTTACTTAATAAATATTAAGTGCATATTTATTAGAATCTGTGTAATCAGCAAGCCTTTCCTGCTTCAACTTGAAAACCGAATAGGGTTGAATTTCACATGGACCACGTCATTTAATCTTATACATCAGACAAGCTCGAAACACCCCTAATATTTGATGAAAGTATATCAAGTATTTTTGCATACTTAGTAAATGTTTAATAAATATTTGTTGAATTATTTAAGAAGTGAATACATTTACTTATATTTACATTTACTTATATCTCTCACATGCTAAATGTATAAAGTGTCTTCTCTCAATCTTTATAAAACCCTTCAGTATCAAGTATTATAGGAACACATAAAAAGTGAGTTCAGATTATTACAATGAAGCAGAGCAATGGTTATTATCTCTGGGTGGTGGAGATACCGGGCTATTTTTACTTTCCTTTTTACACTTCTACAGATTCTCTGTAATGAATATGAATTGCCTTTATCATCAGAAGGTTAAAAAACACCCGATTTTATTCCTCTCTGACACTACAATGGGCAGCGCCCCCTACCTCATCCACCTGCTCAATGCTGGGTAGTCCTGGCAGCCCCATTATCCCCATTTTGCAGATGAGCAGGCTGAGGCTCAGGGGGGTTAACTCATTTGCCTCGGGACATGCAACCAGGAAACGATCTAGAGTTAAGCTCAGGTCTCCAGACTCCAGCTCTTTCCTCCTTTGCCTCTAATTGTTCCAGCTTCATCCACGGATGCCTGGGTCTTTGGAGGTAAAGGAGGAGGCGCTGCCATGGCTTCATTCAAATTGTCTGAGGGTCACTCGCTTGGGAGAAACGAGGCCGGGGCAGAACATTGGGAAATCAAAGCCCCGCGTATTGTGCCCTGGCAAGAGCCCCAACCACGTTCCCAATGGAGTGAGCACCTGTAGGTGGTGTTCAGGCCCATTTCGGGAAAGGGTTGAGGTGGCCCTTAGGAAACCTAAAAAGTATGCATCAAATTCCCATATTTACGATTGAAAAGGAGCCCAGCCTCCAGCCAGAACAAGGACTGGGCAGAATGTGGTCATCACTCTATAAGGTTCTTTCTTTATAATTATCCTGCAAATTCGTTGTTTTAGCCTATTTTTATGATGTGGTAATAGGCAGGGAGAGACTCATCAAAGATCCCAAAGCCACACAGCTAGAAAGTGACAGACAGATTCAAGCCAGGCCTTCACATTTCTAAAGGGTCGGCAAAAACTTTACACGATGCCCCTCATCCCTTTCTTCGCCCACGGCAGGCATGCCCAATCAATCACCGCACAGACAGAAGCAATCAGGGGCTGGAGTCCATTCTCTGAATCACTAAACTGGGTGCTTCCTCCCTCCCAGTGCTGCCCCAGACTTCACCTGCCAGCATCAACCAGAATTCCCAACTCTGCCTCACTTTAAATGACCCCAATCCTCCCAGGAATGGCTTCCGAATCCTCAGAGAAGACAGTGCCAGTAATTGGTTGGTTCTGGAGGTGTACTTCTGCTTGCAAGCTGGCGAGTGCTTCGTGGGACTGAGTGAGGGACCCTGGAGGAGGGTGGGGGTGGGGATGCAAAGTGCTCACAACGTCACAGACAAGCAGCAGGCACGGCACCTGAGCAACCATGTGAACTCTGGAGAGCCACTAATCCTTTCTTTCTTTCAGTTCTTCATCTGCTAAATAACAGCATTATTCCCCAATAAAAAGTTGTTACCAGGAACCAAATGAAGTGATGAAAAACTGAGTGCCCCCCCACCACGGCACACCGAGTCCAGTGGCAGGTAGTTGGTGTACAGCGCCTGTTCCTATTTCCTTCTTCCTAAGTAAAGACTCAGACAATATGAAGCCTACAGGTATTTTATAGTGAGGACAACCGTATTTTGCAGAAAATGAAGTCTAAGAATCTGTTTCTTTTTCTGTTGAAGCTAGAAGGATTTTACACAATGCCTCAGGAAAATAGAAACCACTCTAGGCCATTCAACCAAGAGAATTTAATACAGGGAATTGATTACACAGGTGATGGAAAAGTCGAGGAGCCAGCAGAGATTAGCATCAGTGGAGAGGCACCGCCAGCCCTGGGGCCAGAAAGAAAAGCGGAGAAGCTGGGGCATCCCCGGGGAGGTGGGATTTCAACAGTGCCGCCCAGCGGAAGCCAGCTCCAAGGAGGAGCAGGGTCCCTGATGGGACTGAGTATTAGAAGGAAATACAGCTGCTTCCAGGGGTGCCCCAAGGCAGAGCCAGGAAAGGAGAAATATCCTGGCTTCTCTCCTCCTTCGCCCTTTAATTGTCCATCACTGTCTTTCATCGGCCGAACCTACCAGAAGGCAAGAAACAGGAAACGCTTTTTTTTCTGCAATTGTACAGTAGAGCAGAGGAGGGGTGAGAATGGATCCGGGCGTGAACAGGCAAAACGACAGATACAGAGCATGAAACACCAGCGTCAATCCAGGCTTCACTACTGAACACAGACTATGGCGCTTTCCATTCGTACAAATTCACTGGGCTGTTCACTTAGAAGATTTGCACACCTTCTATGTACCTATTTCGAGAAAGAACTTGTAAGACGTTCAGCATTATGATTTTAAAGGGCCAGAGAATGAAGGGCTGGATTACAGACCCCTCTTCTGTGTCGGTTATTTCTTGCTGCATAGCAAATTGCTCCAACACCTAGTGTTCTGAAATGGCAAATATCCTTTATTAGCGTTCATGGTTTTCGTAGGTTGAGAATTCAGGAGGAGCTTGTTGAGGTGGTTCTGGATCAAAGTCCTTGGGGGGCTGAATAAAGGCCCTCCCCAAAGATGCCCATGCACTAATCCTGGAACACGAGATAAGTTGCCTTATATGCAAAGGGCAACGTACAGATGTGATTAAGGACCTCGAGGCGGGTTACCCGGCTGGGCCCTAAATATAATCACAGAGGTCCTTATAAGGGAAAAGGGGGGTCTGAACGGGGGAGACCAGCAATATGGAGGTGGAAGCAAAGATTGGAGCGACGCGGCCAGGAGACAGCCAGGCTGTCAGCAGAAATGCTGGCGGCCTGGGGAAGCCACGAGAGGCTGGGACAGGTTGTCCCGTGGGGCCTCCAGAATGAATCAACGCTGATGACGACTTTACTTTTAATCCCTAATGACTCATTTTGGATGTCTGACCTCTAGAATCATAAAAGAACAAGCCTACGTTGTTTTAAGCTACCGTGTTTGTGGTTACTTGGGGTAGCAGCAATAGGAAATGAATGCAGGGTCTCTCGTGACATCATGACCATGCAGCTTTCTGGAAAGTAACATCCAGGCAACCTGAGCTGCTGGGGACAAAGAGCTTGCCTGCAGGAAGTCTACGACCTGTGTCGGCACGTGCAGCCCCGTATCTCAGGAGCATCTGACCACACGCACACCAGGCACCAGGGGCCTAAACTGAGGCTTAGAGTAGAACTGGTCAAGGTCACTTTGTCACAGGGTGGCAGAGAAATAACTGGATCCTGGGTGTTTCTTACCTAGGTCCTCTCTCCAGTGCTAATAGAGAGCATGCCTCTCTCTCTCTGTCTCATCCACGTTAGGCGGGCTGTTTCTGCCTGAACATCACGGTAACAACGTGAGCAATGACAGCGCTGGGGACTGGGGTTTCAGTGGGGAAGAGGGGGCTTTGCACCTGATTCTTGGGGGTCCTAAGTCTCCCCTGTTGGATGGGGGAGGAGAGGAGGGTACAGACCCCTCACCTGGAAGGAAAATGCGGCTGAGGGTTCTCTCGGGCCATTTGGGATGGAGATGGGGTGGGAGAGGGTGAGCAATTCTGCCTTGGGTCTTTGCAAATAAAATTTTAAAAATCATTCTAAAGTTCCTTACAGCGCCAACTATTTAGAGCTTATAGATTCCCCATCCTTAAAAATCCCCTCCAGCCTGTGACTTCTGATGCAGTATCTTCAGACAGGGGGAAGAAGGGCTGTCATGGGACCCCACCCTTCTCAAAGTCAACACCCAGCAAGGGCCTCCTGAGACTCCCAGCTGCACAGACATCCCGACCTGGGGTGAACCCCAAACACCTTGCTCCCAACTTCCCAGAGTCCCCCCCCACCCAATTGCTTTCTGATAAAAAAAAAAAAAGGCATTTCATTTTTCTGCCCAAACACAAATATGACATATCTGTGCCACCCAATTTTCCTGACAGGGGAATAATTATATCAACATAATTAAGTCTCAAATGCAAAAATTATCTGCACCACATATACCGACACGATACTTCCCACATCAGAGGGCCGTTGTTCCAGCCAGTAATTATCCAGCCACCTTTGACATGTCTTATTTTAATTTAAATGGAAATGTAGCTCATATTTCTTCTCAGTCCACTAGCCCATGTGATTGCCGAAATAGGAAAGCCGGACTCTGAAACTTCTCAAGTGGCCACTGGGTTTTGCATGCAAATAAGCTCAGCATGGGAACAATTTATAATTGAGCACAGGTCCCTTCCCTGGGTTTCAAGTGTCTCATCAATACAATCTCTTGCATCTTCCCCTACTCTTTATCCTCTTTTTGTAAATTTCATCTTCATCATCATCATCATCATCATCTGCTAAGAGTTCTTGTAGTCTTAAACTGCGTTCCTCTCTTCCATCCAACCCACCCTCCAATCCATATTCCACAAGGCATCCAAGGCAAAATCTCTTTAATCTGATCGTATCATTCACTGCTTGAAAGCCTTCATGGCTCCTCACTGCCCACAGTCCACGTTGCGTGGTTTGTGATATCAAGTCCTTCACAGCCTTTCCCAATCCACCCGCTGCGATTCTTTTCTTTCCACTGCCCACACCCTGCACCCAAACACGCCCTGTTCTTTTATGCCTCTGTGCCTTTGTTCCTACCATTGCTCCATCTGGAATGCTCTTCCTGTTGCAATTACCCCTTCTCTGATAAATGAACTCCTACTCATGCTTCAACGCCCATTCGATAATTACCTCCTCTCTGATGCTGTCGCTGGCTCCCTTGGGTAGAATTAGCCCCCTTCATTTCTGCACTCCCAGCATTTGTACATAGGATAAGCACATGTCCCATCAGCTTGTAATGATTTTCCAGTTTATAGTTTCCTGCTAAATTGTGCTCCTTATGAGGAGGGTTGTACTCAGCCTTGTATCCCAAATGCCTAGTGCAGTACCTGGAACTTAGAAGTCACCATATTAATATTTCAGCCTTAAATTCCTCCAGCTCTAAACCTGTGACTCGGGCATTATACAGCAGGTCTCACCAACATGGGCCTGCCACGCACACAGATGTGGGCTTGCAACCCAGCTCCACCACTTACAGTGTGCACCCCTCACCCCCGGGCAAGTCTTGTCAACCACCTGACCCTCAGTTTTCTCATCTGCAAGGTGGGGATGATGACAGCATCGCTGTGCTACAGGACCAGTCACCGGCAGAAAGTGCTTGTCACACTGCATGGAACAAACAGCTGCTCTCTTTCCTGTTTTCAGAACTGTCGGGTGGCAGCTTGTGGAATGTGGCAAGCTTAGGGGTCTCCTCTGACGCTTTTTTATCCTCATGTTCCTCCCTTGGGCATCTGGCACACTCAGCCCTGAACTCTGCAGGTCATACTACTTTAATGTCCCAGCATGGGCCCCAAAGTCCTCTTGTCCCCTCCCCACCAAAACACCGTCTCTGTCCTACTTCCCTACTGTAACAAGGGTCACAAGTCAGGTGGACATGCCCAAGAATTAGATACAAACACTATTGCCCATGTGCCAACACCTGGATCCTGTTGGGCCGTAACCCCGTTGGCATCCATGTATGTCCAGCGCAACCCCAGGGGACAGTTGGCCAGGGATTGCAGACACAGCCCATGGACACAGGAGTCGGAAGATCACCCCTTGAATAAATCCATCTAGGCCACTGGTGACTAAAATGACCACATCCCAACAGCTATGCAGGTAGGCACAGCCAGGGAGGGATGGCACAAAGATGAGAGTGAGAACCACATCTAACTCAAGACCTAAGATCGGATCCACATCTGCCCAGAGGGCATCTCCTAGAGCGGTGCCCTCAACTCTACCTTAGGCATGAATTCCTTCCCCGTCTTCAGCACAGGGTGCTGTGAGGCCCGGTACATTCGGGTGCTTTGTAAACTGAAGAGCTGGATGCATATGAGCTCATTATTTATCACACAGCTTCATCCTTCTTCAGAGACTCATCTGTCTTTTCATGCACATTTGATCACCTCCTAACAACGGAAGCCCCAGCTAGCGTTCCCCACCAGCCAAAGAAGCATCGTGAACGAGCTCACGCAAGCAGGAAGAGACAACCCCTCCCAGGCGAAGCAGCCCTCCTCAATAGTCTTGTGCTAGCAGACACGTTCCCCTAAGAATCGAAGAGGGAGGACGTGGGACAGAGCTATTGGTGTTGGTGATCAATGCCTGATCTTAGCCTTCCCCAGGCTGGGACCGGGGTCAATGCTGTCTCGCTGAGGAAGGGGGAGGCGGCGGGAACTCCTGTCACAGAGAACAGCCCGTGCGACATAAACAGCAAAGGACGCCAATAAACAGCGTGCAGCCAGGCATGATAATGACCGGGATTAAGACGACGATTTCTGGACCTGATTTGGTTTCCATCTGCTGAGGCAAGAGGATATTAAAGAGCTGCAGACGGCCTCATCTCAAAGTAGTGGAAAGTTCCACCTATTATTGCATGATGGACTGTTTTGGCAGTTACAGAGTTTTTATATCCACAGCCACTTTCTAGTGGGATTGGTTCAAACGCCCACTAACCCTTTCTAACCCAAGGACACTTGGTGGTCTCGACAGAGAGAGGTTCTGGGTAGCTGTTTATTTTCTGGACCAAAAGACACTGAGCTAGAAGGCAGGGCTTCTCAGCATTATGAACATTTGGGAGCAGATAATTCTTCGTTGTGGGAGGTTAGGAGTGCTGTCCCGCGCATTTCAGAATGTTCAGTAGCTTTCCTGGCCTCTACCCACCAGATAGCAGCAGCACCTCCCACTCAAGCTGCGCCAATCAAAAATGTCTCCAAATGTTCTCCGGGGGCAAAATCATTCCCAGCAGAGAGCCAGGCTAAAGGCGTCAGGGTAGATGGTAGACTTGATTCGAGAAAAGACACAGGCTCTGGAGTCAGACAGATGGGAATTTGAATCCTGAATACATCGCTTCTTGCTGCGAGACCTCGTCTGGAAAACACAAACCTCCCCCTTCCGTGATTTCAGGCGTTCTGGCATAAACAGGAACTATGGCATGGCACCACCTGCTCCAAATGAGCCCTCTGGTCTGACACCATCAGTGTCACCTGTTTGCCGATGAGACAGGCAACTCTCAGAGCCTACCCCAGACCTGCTGGGCCAGAAACCGCCTCTTTACCAATATCTCCAGCTGATCTGTATACAGGAGGCGTTTGAGAGTTGCAGGCATTGCAATTAAAAGCATAGGTTTTTGGAGTCCAAGAGATTGATCACGTCCCTTGGCGCCGATCTTTCCTAGCTATCTGGCTTTGGGCGAATCACTTCACCTCTTGGAAGCCTCTTTTGTTAAATGCGTAAAATAGAGATAAAAATATCACCTCCCTCATAAGGTTGAAAGTGCAGGTTTAATTAGTAGGGGCATCAAAAGCGCTCTGCACAGTATCCGTCAGGCAGTAGACAAGCAGCACTTGTTAGTTCCCTACCCCCTTTCGAAGACGCCTCCCAGACGTCGGCATTAGGACACCCAGGCTCACAGAGGAGGAACAGAAAGATGTTGAAGCCACCACCTCCGTGCGCTTTTGTGATCTTCCTTTTGATGGAGTCTAAAATTATATCAGCCACTTGGCCACTCATGGTCCATTTATTCATTTATTGACTCTGCAGGAAAGAAAAACAACTGCTGAGCGGTGGGTCCTCTCTCTTTCCCCTCCGCGTCTCGAGGTCATGGCCCGGTTGTGCCGCCTCTCGGGTGAACAGCGTCGTCAAAGTCACTTTGCAGCTGGCCTCTGGCGGGGACCATCAGTTATGTCCCCAGGGGCTCAGGGGCACCTTCTGCTATGATCCAGGGCTTGGCTCGTGGGAGCTGTCCAGTGCTGCAGAAGCCAGGCCTTGAATCCGAGGTCTCCCCATTTTCCTTTAGCTTTGGGACACACCAACGGTTCTTTGACTCTCTCCCGGTGCCAAGGATCACTTTAGCCACAGCCTCCAAAGGCTCCTTCTTCCCTTCATTTCCTCTCTGGAAGGCAGGCACTGTCCTGGGGTGCATGGCTGGTGTTCTGAACCAGGCAAAACTGTCCTGAAAATGGTTCTACCTTTGAATGGGACCCTTTTGGAACTGCTGAAGATAGGTCTAGGAGTTCGCTGTGCAGATCCAAGTGCTTGGTGGGACCTTTTCAGTTTTATGTTCCAAAACGGGGGTGACAAACTCTGGCCCATGGGCCAAACCTGACATGCTTCCTGTTTTTATAAATAAAGTTTTATCGGAGCACAACTATTCATTTATGCATCGCTTTTGGCTGATTTCACGCCTTAATGACAGGATTCAGAGGTTGGGATGGAGACTCTGTGGTCTACAAAACTGAAAATGTTACTATCTGGCTCTTTGTAGAAAAATGTACTGGCCCCTGTACTAAGATCCTAAAGTTCTAACACTGTGTAGCATTAGGAGCTAACAATTCTAAGGATGTATGGATTTCAATAGTCCGTACTTCTACTAGGTCGAGGCACCTGCAATCAACTATACTGAACCATTTTGACCTATACAAATGGCAAATTCATAAGGTTCAACTTAAAATTTTAATATTATATGCACTTAATGATTCAAGATTCTATAAATCCAAAGATTTTCTGGTTTGAAGGTTCTAAGGTCATATACATCAAAGTTCTAGAATATTCTTATCCCAAATGCCAGGATTCTGTGGGTCTAATGGTTGAGTAGCCATATCGAAATTAGGAGATGCTATTGTAGTACAGGAGGAAAAGGTATGAAAGTTAATTAGCAGACATAAAAGAGTTAGGCAAGTAAATTAATTTTCAAAAAATTCAGGCTGGTGGTACCTTGTAAAACAAATGGATGAAATACAAATGAGAGATGACAACATTTGCATCCTTGCCATCCCAAGACTGGGATGGCCTAAGACACAATTGGGATTTGACTCAAAGGAGCTGAGGGACCAACCGAGGCTCAGCTGAGCATGTATTACTCTTGAATTGCTCCAGAAATAGATCTCCCTCCTTATGACAATGATACAATAATGAGGAAAGCCATATGTGAGCAAAGAGGGAATCAGAAATACAGTGGCATGTGGCCCAGCTAGCTCCACCCTAGGGAGAAGTCTGGGAGGGAATGGAAATGGGACAGGAAGAAAGCAGAAGCATTTGGACTCCACAAAAAAGGATTATGCCTGCTCTCCAAGGCAGTGGCCACCAGCCACACGAGGCTACTGAGCATTGGATATGTGGCCAGTGCAATGGAGCACTGAATTTTAAATTTTCTTTCATTTTGATTAATTTAAATTTAAACAGCTCTATAAGGCTGGTGGCAACCACACTAGACAACACCATCCTAGGGTATTTGCATATGTTGTAGTAAGACAAAAAGCCATCTAAATATCTGGGAAGTCACTGCATTTCACCTGTTCTGCCTGCTGAAACCATCACTCCAAGGGAAAAATAAATAAACAAAAGAACTCCAAGCTAAGAGACAGTGAGTTCCTCTACACCCGTTTTTTCTGTGGTCTTGAGGTTCTAAGAGGTGCTATTGTTCTACATCCTAATGACTCAAAGCCCTGAAATGCTTGGGAAACCCTACTGATGGCCACTGCCACCCTCTTTTTGAAAGCAAGCTCTCAGTTTCGCATTTGCGAATGTTTCACGGAATCACGCAACCAATAGCAGTAAACATTTGAACACCCGCTGGGTGCGTGGTTCACTTTTAGACCCCATGCTGGAAGCGTTGAGAAGAAAGTGGTGTCTGGCAATAGGAAGTGGATAGTGTGGTTGGGGGAAAAGACCCGGAAGCAAAACAATCCAATCAGTAATACACAGGCAGGGACCACAAGCTGAATTGTGCAGCAGACTGGGTGGGGAAGATCTAGATGGGAGGAAATCCCATCTTGAACCTCTCTCAGCCTTAGTCTCCCTGCCTGCACTACGGTCATGATGACATACCTGCATCAGGGCTCCTCCTGTGGCACAGGAGTGCCTTGCTAAAATGCCAGTCATGACTCACAAGGGGCAGGGCAGGGCCTGAGATCCCGCAGTCTCTACAACCAAGGCTGCCAGTGTGCGAATAAACTTTGAAAAGCAAAGTCATAAGTCACAGGGAATTGGAGAGAATTAAATGACATGAGATATAAACACGCTTAGTCCTGTTTTAAAACACGATAGGCCGTTCTAGAAATAGTAAGCACTGCAACAACAGTCACAAGAAAATATATGTTATATGTAACCCAACTCAAAATCAGTCTCCAGTGACATCCGTCATAGAAACAAACAAACCCACACAGCACAGAACGACAAATCACGGCTCTGTTCACACTCTTCCTGTGAAGAGTAATTAGCTTTTTTCTTGCCCTCTCCGGTTAAGTGAATATTAACTATTAGCATCATCGCACAAAAGTCTGATGTCTCTAGAACCCTGTCTTGAAAATCAAAATGCCAAAATGCAAACATAATTATCAGACTTGGTGCCCAGCGGTGTGCCCGTGACTTGAGGACACGAAGTCTTTTAACGATGGCCCAGCGTTGACCTACAACACAAACCACACACTCCAACAACAGAAGTGCACGCGCAGAATCGCAGTTTGTGTACGGGGGGGGGGGGTTTTCCACCCAAGGCCGTTGCCTTCGTGATGGAAACAAGATAGGCGTCTTGGGGGGGGGGCGCTGGCAGAAGGACCATGCTTGGGATCCTCGGACGCGCGTCCAAATGGGCCACGGGAACACCTGCATCTCCGACTGTAACTAGAGCTGAGGCCAGCAGAAAAGCAGCCTTCTTTTATTAGAGTCACGCTCTTGTGTCTTTTAGCAGGAATGAAGGGGTCGGTATTAAGGAGAGTTATAATTTCTTAACCACTTAATGTGTGGGAAGACACTCCTTTAATCTCCTGACTACCTTATGGCCCATTTCACAGATGTAGAAACTGAGACTCAGAGAGGACAGGTGGCTTGCCCAGTTCTGAAAGAGCTAGAGGCAGGATTTCAACCCAGCTCTGCTGCCTGTCCCCTGCTCTGCCTTTCCTTCCAATAGAGCAAGAGTTGGCAAACTACAGCCTGTAGACCACATCGGCCCATCATCTGTTTTTATAAATAAAGGTTATATATATGTATATATATATATTTTATTTGAGACTATTACAGGGATACAAATGTTTAGGTTACATATATTGCCTTTGCCCCACCCAAGTCAGCGCAAAGAAGACAGACTAATGGCCAATAAAAATACGAAAAAATGCGCAATATCTCTAATCATCAGGGAAATGCAAATCAAAACCACAATGAGATGTCACTTCCCTCCAGTGACAATGGCTTTTATCAAAAAGTCCCCAAACAACAAATGCTGGCATGGATGTGGAGAGAGAGGAACACTCCTACACTGCTGGTGGGACTGCAAACTAGTTCAACCTCTGTGGAAAGTAGTACGGAGATACCTCAAAGAGCTACAAGTAGAACTACCACTACTGGATATCCACCCAAAAGAAGAAAGGACATTCTGTAAATAAGGTTTTATTGGAATGCCACCATCTCCTTCATTCACATACTGTCTGTGACTGCTTTTGTGTTTTATAAGGGAGGGTTGAGTAACTGCGACAGAGACAGTGTGGTCTACGAAGTCCAAAATATCTACTACCAGATACTTTACAGAAAGCACTTGCTGATCCCTGGAGCAGTGTACCTAGTTGTTACCTGGGTGGGTGCAAGCCCAGCAGGCTTTCAGGAAGAAGTGAAAACCATCTTTCCCCCCTAAATTCCTTTCCTTTTGTTTGCTGAGAAGTGACATCGGTATTTTTTTTTCTCCCCACCCACCAAGCAGTTAGCTCAAAAAGGCAGGAGCCCGACGGATTCCCCCCGAGTGTTTGTTTATAAGCGTCTCTCCAGCAGGACGGTTTGTTTCTAAACTGATGCCAAGCCTTAATAACGGCATCGACCTTGTCATCTCCCACCAAAAGCAAACAGGAAACCTAGCTCTGCACCCAGCTGGGTGGATGTCAGCTGCAGACAGCTGCAAATTGCCTGAACAAGGACAGATGTAGCTTGTTTTTGCCTTTCTTTTTCCATTTGAAAACTTTGTGAGGGGGCGATGAGAATGCTGTTAGGGAAATGAACGTGTTGATTCTAATTATCCGAGCGGGCGGCAGAGGTGACATGCAGCAGGATGGGCTCCGAGTCATTTACCTGGAAGGCAGCCAAGGCAAGGCCAGGGAGAGGGCAGAATTCCAATGAAGCGGATGCTCATGACACTGAGTGCAAAGAAGGAGGCAGCTATGGACCCAAAGGTCATGGAGTGGGGACACGGCATTTGGGGACATAATTCTCAGAATTTTCAAACTGGAAATAATCCAACCACTGGCCTAGGCTTATCCTCCTTTCTGAAGCTCAGAGTTGGCCTCCTCTTGAAGGGGCTCTGAGGTGCTCTCTGACTTTGTTTTCACTCTTGTGATGATGATGATGATGATGATGATGATGATGATGATGATGATGATGGTGGTGGTGATGGTGGTGGTGATGATGATGAAGATAATGATGGTGATGATTGCAGTGATGATGGTAGTAATGGTAGGAATGGTAATGATGATAGTGGTGGTGATGCTCATGGGGGTGTTGATGATGATGATGATGGTGGTGGTGATGGTGGTGGTGATGGTGGTAGTGATGATGATGATGATGATGGTGATGATCACAGTGATGATGGTAGTAATGGTAATGATGATGGTGGTGGTGATGCTCATGGGGGTGTTGATGATGATGGTGATGGTGGTGGTGATGGTGGTGGTGGTGATGATGATGAAGATAATGATGGTGATGATTGCAGTGATGATGGTAGTAATGGTAATGATGATAGTGGTGGTGATGCTCATGGGGGTGTTGATGATGATGGTGGTGGTGATGCTCATGGGGGTGTTGATGATAATGGTGGTGGTGATGCTCATGGGGGTGTTGATGATGATGATGATGGTGATGGTGGCGGTGATGGTGGTGGTGATGGTGGTAGTGATGATGATGATGAAGATGATGGTGATGATCACAGTGATGATGGTAGTGATGGTAATGATGATAGTGTTGGTGATGCTCATGGGGGTGTTGATGATGATGATGATGATGGTGATGGTGGTGGTGGTGGTGATGGTGGTGGTGGTGGTGGTGATGGTGATGGTGGTGGTGATGGTGATGGTGGTGGTGGTGATGATGAAGATAATGATGGTGATAATTGCAGTGATGATGGCAGTAATGGTAGGAATGGTAATGATGATAGTGGTGGTGATGCTCATGGGGTGTTGATGATGATGGTGGTGGTGATGGTGGTGGTGATTGTGGTAGTGATGATGATGAAGATGACAGTGATGATCACAGTGATGATGGTAGTAATGCTAATGATGATAGTGGTGGTGATGCTCATGGGGCTGTTGATGATGATGGTGGTGGTGATGGTGGTGGTGGTTGTGGTAGTGATGATGATGATGATGAAGATGACGGTGATGATCACAGTGATGATGGTAGTAATGCTAATGATGATAGTGGTGGTGATGCTCATGGGGCTGTTGAGTATGATAATGATGGTGACAGTGATGATGAAGAGATGATGGTGATGGTGATGATAACAATGATGATAGGGGGTTTACTTTGTGCCAGACGCTGTGATA
Organism: Microcebus murinus; assembly: GCF_040939455.1. Lineage (NCBI taxonomy): Eukaryota > Metazoa > Chordata > Mammalia > Primates > Cheirogaleidae > Microcebus > Microcebus murinus. The sequence goes on along the minus strand of NC_134125.1, from coordinate 17,438,807 downwards.
AGCACTTAAAACACAATTATCTCATTAAATATCCCCCAGGATGCTGTGCAGGAGTTGCGATGACCATCCCCACTTTATGAGATAGCGGAGAGAAGGCGAGTGCCTTGACCAAGGTCACACAGTAAGGAGGTGGTAAAATTGAGACTTGTGTCTAGGTTGCCTTCCTCCCAGTTCTTTCTCCTTGCTGTCAAGCTCTTTCTTCTCTCAACATGTATTTTTTATGCCTGCTACGTGCTAAGCAATGTTCTAGGGCAAAGGGAAGCAAACTTTCTCTGTGAAAGGCCGGATAGTAAATATTTCAGACATTCTGGGCCAAATGGTCTCTGTCGTGAACACGCCTCTCTGCCATTGTAGCGTGAAAGCAGCCACAGACAGACAATATGTTAAGTGTTTGTGATTATGTCTCAATAAAATTTTATTTGCAAAAAAAAAAAAAAAAAAAAAAAAAAAAAACCCAGGAGACTGGCCAGATGTGATGATGGATTATGAAACTGTGTTTTATGCTCATGCCTCAGGGGCTGGGATAGGAGGGACATGAGCCCTGATGTGGAGCTCTGCCTCTGTTTACCACAGAGCTGCATCAGCTATGAGTTCAAAAGAGGATTTGGCTATTTTAAAACAAACAAAACTTGGCAATCTCTGGATAACTCCTTAACACCTGCCAGGTGAAAGAAGCAAGGGATACCTCTCTGCCCTTTGAAACCATCTCCCCAGAGATAAGGTGGCACGTGTGGAACCATGTGGGGACAGACACAGAATCAATCTGGAATGGGCTGGAGAGAGAGGTATCTATAGGGATATTGTTGCCCAAGGAAGTAGTGACTTCCCCAACCCTGCAGCTGCATGACCAGTCGTGGAATTTCCACTGGTTTGACGTTGCAGAATGCATCAGTGGGGACGAAGAGACCTAGGTACTTCCAGGTTGGAGATTCTGTGACTCTGTGCATAGGTCTTGGAGTGTAGGAATGAGCTTGTTCTGGGGGAGGTTGTCACCAGGACTACTGGCTCTTTGAGACACATTCAAAGCTCGAAGCTCCACGACCAGCCAGCTGTGAACTTGTGCAGGTCTCAGCAGAGTTCTAAAGATCATCTGGTCCATTTTACAGTGAGAGAAAGTGAGTCCAGCAAGGGAAGAGGCATGCCCAAGGTCACCTAGTCAGTTAGAAGCAGAAAGGGTTCAAACTCAAGCCTCCTGGTTCCAAGGAAGGCTCCTGCTACTATGTGAGCCACTCCCTTGGGAAGACAGAGAGAATAATCAGGCTTTCTGCTTCCTCTTTTTCCTTTCTTTGATCCACCCTACTTATAGGATGTCCTAGCCTCAGCAGTAACTGAGAAGGTAGAAAACAGAGGAAGCAGAAGTCAAATAAGAGGCAAGAAGGAAAAGCAAAGAATGGACGTGTGGCCAAGCAGACAGATCTCAGCGAGGGTCAAGGCACACATAAACAGCCTCTGCAGTGGGCTTCTACGAGGTTTTTCTCTCCTGACACCAACATTTTGGTTTTCCTTGGGGGAACTATTCTTCCTCCACTCTCCGTTCATGTGGTTAGGATGGACCTGACGATACTCCTGGATTCAGGGCTGGGCATTTTTCCCAGAATTGTCCAATCAGAGACTGCACCCTTCATGCACCAGTGCTTGGTTTAGGGTTGGGCGTGCCATGCCATGCCAAACAGAATCCATGAGACTCCATTTCTGGACCTTTTTTTTGAGTTATTGGGTCAAAGAGGCGCTCTTTTTACTGAGGTTGACATGCTGGGTTTTTTTTGTCAGCCTTGAGTCTGTCGCCACGAGGAAGGGAAAGCCTACCTGAGAATGGCAACCGACCCCAAGCAGATGGGAATGAAGAGCTCCATCCAGTGGTGTGCTGGTAAATGTCTCAAACTGGCTCTGGGAGTGGGGGAGGGAAGCCCTGATTTGTAGCATTGGCCAATTTCCATGGAATCCATACTCCCTCAGTGGCTAACGTCAAGCTCCCAATGTGACGTCACCGAGTGCTGAATTAGGATGAGACGGGCACAGTCACCTCTGCTAAACTGGTGGCACCTGACCACAGCGCCCTGGACTCAGCCTGTTGGCATCACCGGTGTCCCTGAATTCCACTGGGTCTGAAACCAGAGGTCACGAGACTTCTTCATTACGTGAACCAATGCATTCCCTTTTACTTAAGTCCACTTGCATTTTGTTTCTGTCACCTAACAACCAAAAGAGACTTAACTGAGACAAGTTTACTCATCTATTCCCACTAAATACTCTTCCAATTCCAAACTGGTCAATTCTCCCAATGAAACCATTTTGTTTTCCCACTGTTGGTCTGTCCTCAAGTTCTTTTTTCGTTTTTTCATTTTCCTATTTTTGGTAGAGATGGGGTCTTGATCTTGCTCGGGCTGGTCCCAAACTCCTGACCTCAAGTGATCCTCCTGTCTCGGCCTCCCAAAGAGCTAGAATGACAGGCGTGAGCCATTGCGTCTGGCCTGTCCTCAAGTCCTGAGATCCCCTCTTGTCATGGTTTAAGCTCATCCAAAAAAAAAAAAAAAAGAAAAAAGATATAAAGAAAAACATGAAATAGAGAGGAATCACCCTTCAAACAGAATTATAGTTTGGAAATGAATTCGAAATTTTCTCTGATTTGGGGTTCCCTGGATCTCCTCGGGACCACGATCTGCTAAAGGTATTGACCTATAAACAGTGATCACGCTTCCTACTGTGAATACCAACCTTCCTAGGCCCCCATGATATGCAATTAAGGGAAGCGTAATCTCATCTAAACAATTTGAATCCGATTTATTTGAATAATTTAATGTACACCTGCCATATTCAATCAATAGCTCCCCCATTTCGTTTTTAAGTAATTAACTCTGAGGAGTTAAGTCACTCTAATTTCCAGCAAGTCTGAAGTGACGAAAGTTCAATTGATGAAGTCTCCGGGGACAAGATTAGTATCTGCTCCACTATTTGCCGGCTCCAGACTCAGCGCATTATTTGTAATTGGTATTAGCAAATTTAAATTCTGACTAATTGCTGGCAAGCCTGTTTCCAATGCGGAAACAAAACCACGAGTCGAGGAGTAATAGGCCCGATTATTCCCAGGTAGGCTTTCGGTAATAGATTTCATTATCAAGATATCTCATCTCAGCTGCAGATGCAAAAAAATAAAAACGAAGCCTCATTTCATTAGAGGGTAACACCTCTTGAGTTGAGATGAGCACTGGCCACGTGAGATAAAGACAGCTCGGAAGAATTCACTTTCAGAAACATGTCTGGGGCTGGTGGCACTTAAGTCCCTCCTGGGACAAAGTTTCTTTTGTGCAGAGACCTTTGTGGGGAGACACATGGGAGGCCACAGTGCCTAGGAGGAGGGCGGTGGCAGAAATGCCCTCGGTTTCCTCTGTCGGCTCTCTGAGCGCGTTCAGAGACCCGCAAGGGTGGGTATTAAAGGCAGCCTGTGAACACGGGGTGTATAAACGTGCCGGCCACTTTGGATCATGCAGAGATAACGGGGCAGCAATTACGAGAGCGATCTCCCTGTCAAGAGAACCGTAGAACGAGTTATTTACACCCGGCGCCTGGCCACACGTGCCCTCCATATGGACTGCCTTTTTAAATACTTCAGTTCCCAGCCAGACTCATTCATCTGTATGCTCTCGGGTTCAGAGCCATTTGCAGGAGGAACACACTGAGGGCTTTTGAAAACGAACACCTTAACCGTGGGTGTGGTGGGTGCCGTGCGGCAGGTAGCGGGAGAGGGCTGTAGCCTGATTTTTGGAAACACGAATCTGTGGGGTGGCAACAAAAAATTAAAAAAAAAAAAAAAAGACAAGGAAAGAATTAAAGCAAATACAGAAACCAAACAGAACCTGACTTTGGGCTTCCTAAGGCCCTGGTCCGACGGACAAGAGGAATGACAGCGCCAGCGTGCCTTCCAGGACAGCTGTGTGGCACGCAGGTCTGGAAGCACGACATGAAGGACTCGCTTTGGTCTCCCGGGATAGATGTGCTGCACCCACTTCACACACGGGATAAAAGAACTTGCTCAAGAGGACAGAGCTCTGATGATGAAGTAACTTCACTTACGAAAGACAGCCAGTGAGTGATGAGATTCGGGTAAAAGCTTTCTGACTCCAAACTTTCCCTCCTTCTGCACCACCACCAGCCTTCTGGTATACCCAGGGCAGGGGGCCCCGCCCCAAGGAGACTCCAGGCCAGGGGTGTGCTGAAAGCAGCTCATTCTGGCCGGCAAGAGATGATTGTTAAATTTTCAGGAATTTTGAAAGCCTGTTGTCAAACACAGCTATTATTAAAAAAAAAAATGATATCAGCTTACAATTAAATAAACTATATTAAAAACAAACGATGCGTGCTCAAGATGCACCACTTTGCTAATGCATGACTTTGCTAATATTTTACCATACCTATGCCTTTGAGGTTGTTTGTGTCTGTCGCATGTGTGTAGCTAAAATGATATGGAATGGGGTGCTACCTCGCGTGGCTTCCCGACTTCGCGTGCGGTGACGTCCTGTAGTTAGGCCAAAATCGGCCCCGATGGGAAGATTTACACCACAGAAATTGGCAGACGCTACAAACCAGGAATTCACCTACCCTGGGGAGGCAGCTGTTGAGCGTCGCTCAGCACACACCGCGCCAGTCGGTTTTCCTGGGGGTCTGGTGTAGTCCTCTCAATCCAAACCCGCCTCTCAGTCCCATCCACGGGAGGGAAATTGACACCAAGGGGACAAGGACCTTACGGCTATCCCCTCATCTGCGTTAGGCCTCCCATTCTTTCCATTTTCCCCCCTGAAGGTGAAAGATATACCCCAAAGTAACAGCAGATAAATAATTCACGGGCCATATATAATTGATGCTAGATTTAACAGAAGTAGAGCCATAAGTGGTTGTCTATTAACTATTTATGACCTTGCCCAGGCAGCCGACAAGCCGGGCTCGGTGAGGAGATCACACCCATGCTCCCATGTTTTATTTAAACATTATTAAAAGTACACAGTCTGCAGTGAGGCCTTCACTGGCACTCAGAATTACGTTCTGCTGCGAGGCCGCCTCGGGGTCTTGAAAAGGTTACGATTGGATTTTGCTGGAATGGCTACTGTGTTGTACCTGGGAGGGCAGGCAGGTGCGTTCTCCCTTCCTGGTGTGCCCCCCTCTCCAGGGGCCCCGTGACCTGGGGCACATCACCGCACCTCTCTCTTTAATCCTCTGTAAAATGGGGAGTTACCATAGGTGTTGCCTTAAGGGTTACTGTGAGGATTAGATTAGACCAGCGGCTCTTAACAGGGTGACTTTGCCCTCTTGGGGACATTCGTTAATGTCTGGAGACATCAACAAATAACTAGATAACTAGATGCTGTTTGCATCAAGCAGGTGGGGGCCAGGGGTGCTGCTAAACACCCTACCACGCGCAGAATGCCCCCGCAATAGAGAACTATCGGATCCCAGGTGCAAATAATGCCGAGAAACTCTAGATTACAGACTCAAAAGCAATATTAATGTGTACGGTTCATTTTTTAAAAATATACTTGGATGAGTAAATACCATGTACCATGTTTCCCCGAAAATAAGACCCACCCACATAATAAGCCCTAGCAGGATTTGTAAGCATTTGCGCAATAGAAGCCCTACCCCGAAAATAAGACCTAGTGATGGGCGTGGCTACGTAGCACATCTGCACAACCCATGCATTTCGTCCCAGAGCGGGAAAGAAGGCGAGCAGCCCTTCTCATCTGCCCCATCATGACAGCTGCCATCCCAGAGGTGACCGGAAAGGTGCGGGCAGCCCCACCAGCAAGGTCGGCTCCCCCTGTCAGGTCCCGGCCATCCCGTGCGTGCTGCAAGCTGAGGCTTTGAGGGGAAAATAACACATCCCCTGAAAATAAGCCCTAGGGTGTCTTCTTGAGGGAAAATAAATATAAGACCCTGTCTTATTTTCGGGAAAACACGGTATCTAAAAGCCATGAGTAAGAGATGGGCTCTGACTAGGTCAGACCCAGGTTCCAATTCCATCTCTGCCATTTTTGGGGAACGTGACTTTGGGGTAAGAGTTTCCCCTCTCTGGTTCTTAGTTTCCTGCTGGGTAAAATACGGATAATTATCTCAGAGAGTGAGCCTAAAGGAGAGGACTCATGCAAAGTACTTAAATCAGTGCCCAGTGCACAGTGTGTGGTAAACAGATACTATTCCTAGCTCCTGTGACTGTCATCACCTTCAACCATCACAGGCATTGCATGGGACACGGAAATAGGGCTGGAAGACCTACGATAAAGTTTGAGTCGAGGGAGAAAGTCAGAGGAGGAGTAAGAAAAGGAAGGAGAAAGAAAACAAAGTGCCATCTATTAAGTGCCTACTATGTGCTACCATTTGGTGCTCTTTATTTATTTTTTTGCCATTTTAAATTAATTTTTTATTTTTAATTAGTATGGATATGTAATAGTGTACATATTTATGGAATACACATGATGTTTTGATATAGGCATAAAGTGGGTTATGATCAAATCTGGGTAATTGAAGTATCTATCACCTCAAGTATTTACTATTTCTCTGTGTTAGGAGCATTCCAATTCTACTCTTTTAGTTATATTAAAATATAAATAAATCATTAACTGGAGTCAGCCTATTGTACTACTGACTTCTAATCTTATTCCTTCTACCTAAATGTATTTTTAACTCATTAACCATCCCCTCTTTATCCTGCCTTCCCATTAACCTGGCTACTGTCTAGTAACCATCATTCTACTCTAGATCTCCATGATTTCTAGGTTCAGGTATTTTTTAGCTCCCACATATGAACAAGAACATGCAATATTTGTCTTTCTATGCTTGGCTTCTTTCACTTAACTCAATGTCCTCCAGTTCCATCCATATTGTTGCAAATGACAGAATTTCATTCTTTTTTATGGCTATATAATATTCCATTATATATATAATATATATAGTATTCCATTTTATATATATATATATATCACATTTTATTTATTCATCCATTGATGAACACTTACTTTGATTCCATATCTTGACTATTGTAAAGAGTGCTGCAATATACATGGGAGTCCAGATATCTCCTTGGTACACTGATTTCCTTTCTTTTGGGTGTATATCTAGCAGTGAGATTGTTGGATCATAGAGTAGTTCTATTTTTAATTTTTGGAGGAACCTCCATACTGTTTTCCATAGTGACTATACTAATTTACATTCCCACCAATAGTGTACACAGGTTCTTGTTTCTCCACATCCTTGCCAGCATTTGTCATTGCCTTCCTTTTGGGTAAAAACCATCTTACCTGGGGTAAGAAGATCTCTCATTGTAGTTTTGATTTGCATTTCTCTGGTGATTAGTGATGTTGAGCATTTTTCATATTGGCCTGTTGGCCATGTGTATGCCTTCTCTTTCAATTGGATTATTTGTTTTTTTCCTATTGAGTTGTTCCAGTTCCTTATATATTCTGGTTATTAATCCCTGGTCAGATGAGTAATTTGCAGAAGTGTTCTCCCATTCTGAGTGTTGTCTTTTCACTTTGTTGATTGTTTTCATTTACTGAACCGAGAGGTTTTTAGCTTGATGTGGTCTCATTTGTCCATTTTAAAAAGTGAATACCTTTGATTGCTCCTCTCTGCTTACAGAATAAAATAAAAACTTCTCACTTAGCCAATTTTTCTGGCTTCTTATCTACATTGTCTCTCTCATGCCATGCTATAAATCACTTGCATTTTCCAGATATGCCATACACTTTCACACCTTCATAGTCTCATCACTGCTTTAAGTGATCTTTCACACCTACTACCTCTACCTAGTGAGACCACACATATCTTTTAAAGACTCAGGAAAAATCTTGTTTTTTAAATGAAAACTTTTTGTTCCATTATTTCTGTTCTCAAAATATTTTGCTTGTACTCTTAATTAGCACTTGATTTTTATTAAAATGAGCTGCACACACTTTTAAAAATTATTTTTATTTTAGCATGTCATGGGGGTACGAGTGTTAAGGTTACATATATTGCGTATGTCCCCCCTCCCTCCTTGAATCAGTGCTTTAAGCGTGTCCACCCCCCAAACGTTGCATCTCTTACTCATTGCGTTTGGATATACCCATCCCCTCCTCCCCCCTCCCACCTGTCCAACACCCGATAAATGTTATTCCTATATGTCCACTTAGGTGTTGATCTGTTAATACCAATTTGCTGATGAGTACATGTGGTGCTGGTTTTTCCATTCTTGAGATACTTCACTTAGTAGAATGGGCTCCAGCTCTATCCAGGAATATACAAGAGGTGCTATGTCACCATTGTTTCTTAAAGCTGAGTAGTACTCCATGGTATACATATACCACATTTTATTAATCCACTCATGAATTGATGGGCACTTGGGTTGTTTCCACAACTTTGCAATTGTGAATTGTGTGGCTATAAACATTCAAGTGCAGGTGTCTTTTTCATAAAGTGACTTTTGATCTTGTGGGTAGATGCCCAGTAGTGGAATTGCTGGATCAAATGGTAGATCTACTTGTATCGCCTTAAGGTATCTCCATATTGCTTTCCACAGAGGTTGAACTAGTTTGCAGTCCCACCAGCAGTGTAGGAGTGTTCCTCTCTCTCTGCATCCATGCCAGCATTTATTGTTTGGGGACTTTGTGATAAAGGCCATTCTCACTGGAGTTAAGTGATATCTCATTGTGGTTTTGATCAGCATTTCCCTGATGATTAGAGATGTTGAGCATTTTTTCATGTTTGTTGGCCATTATTCTGTCTTCTTTTGAGAATTTTCTGTTCATGTCCTTTGCCCATTTTTTGATGGGGTTGTTTGACTTTTTCTGGCTGATTTTCCTGAGTTCTAAATAGATTCTAGTTATCAGCCCTTTATCAGATGTGTAGCTTGCGAAAATTTTCTCCCATTCTGTGGGTTGTCTGTTTGCTCTCTTGACAGTTTCTTTGGCTATGCAGAAGCTTTTTAATTTGATCAGGTCTCATTTGTTTATTTTTGTTGCTGCTGTGATTGCCTTTGGGGTCTTCTTCATAAATTCTTTGCCTAGGCCAATGTCTAGAAGAGTATTTCCAACATTTTCCTCTAGGATTCTAATAGTTTCACATCTAAGGTTCAAGTCTGTTACCCAGCATGAGTTGATTTTTGTGAGAGGTGAAAGGTGTGGGTCTTGTTTCAGTCTTCTACATGTGGCTATCTGGTTTTCCCAGCACCATTTATTGTATAAGGCTTCTTTTCCCCAGTGTATGTTTTTGTATGCTTTGTCAAAGATTAGTTGGTTATATGAGGATGGTTTTATATCTGGGTTCTCTGTTCTGTTCCACTGGAGAATGTCCCTGTTCTTGTGCCAATTCCAAGCTGTTTTAATGACTATAGCCTTGTAGTATAGTTTGAAGTCTGGTAGATTGATACCTCCTATTTTGTTTTTATTACCTAGGATTGATTTTGCTATACAGGGTCTTCTCTGGTTCCATATGAAGCGTAGAATTATTTTTTCTATATCTGTGAAAATGATGATGGTATTTTGATAGGGATTGCATTGACTCTGTAGGTCACTTTGGGTAGTATAGACATTTTAACAATGTTGATTCTGCCAGCCCATGACCATGGTATATTATTCCATCTGTTTACGTCCTCTGCTATTTCCTTCTTCAGTGTTTCATAGTTCTCCCTGTAGAGGTCTTTTACCTCCTTAGTTAAATATATTCCAAGGTACTCAATTTTCTTTGTTGCTATTTTGAAGGGAATTGAGTCTTTGATTTGGTTCTCTCTTGTACTGTTTTTGTCATATATGAATGCCTCTGATTTCTGTGTATTGATTTTGTATCCTGAGACTTTACCAAATTCATTTATCAGATCAAGGAGTCTCTTGGTTGAATCCTTTGGGGTTTTCTAGGTATAATATCAAGTCATCAGCAAAGAGTGAGAGTTTGATCTCTTCTGGTCCCATTTGGACACCCTTAATTCTGCTCTCTTGTCTGATTGCTGTAGCAAGGACTTCCAGTACTATGTTGAATAGAAGCAACCTTGTCTTTTTCCAGTTCTAGGCAGGAATGCTTTCAATTTTTCCCCATTCAGTATGATATTGGCTGTGGGTTTGTCATATATAGCTTGTATCATTTTTAAGTAAGCCCCATCTATGCCTATTTTGTTCAGCGTTCTTGTCATAAAAGGGTGTTGAATTTTATTGAATGCTTTTTATGCGTCTATTGAGAGGATCATATGGTCTTTGTTTTTGCTTCTGTTTATATGGTGAATTACATTTATAGATTTGCATATGTTGAAGCATCCCTGCATCCCTGGGATGAAGCCCACTTGGTTGTGATGGATTATTTTCTTGACAAGCACCTGAATTCTATTGGCTAGGATTTTGTTGAGAATTTTTGCATCTATATTCATAAAGGATATTGGTCTATAGCTTTCTTTTTTTTCTTGCATCCTTTCCTGGTTTGGGTATCAGGGTTATGTTCACTTCATAAAATGTGTTGGGGAGAATTCCATCCTTCTTGATGTGGAATAATTTCTGCAGGATAGGCACCAGTTCTTCCTTGTAGGTGTGGTAAAATTCGGGTGTGATACCATCTGGTCCAGGACTTTTCTTTTTAGGAAGGCTTTTTATTGCTGTTTCAATTTCAGTACTTGATATTGGTCTGTTCAGGAATTCTATTTCTTCCTGGTTGAGCCTAGGGAGGCTGTGTGTTTCTAAAAAATTGTCCATTTCCTCCACATTTTCCAGTTTGTGTGCATAGATGTTTTTGTAGTATTCATGAATTATATCTTTTATTTCTGTGGCATCTGTTGTAATTTCTCCTTTATTGTTCTTGATGGAGCTAATTAAAGATTTTTCTTTTCTGCTTTTCATTACTATAGCCAAAGGTGTGTCAATTTTGTTCATTTTTTCAAAGAACCAACTTTTTGTTTTGTTAATCTTCTGTATGGTTTCCCTGTTGTCAATTTCATTTAGTTCTGATTTGATCTTAATGATTTCACTTCTTCTGCTGGGTTTGGGTTGGTCTGTTATTCTTTTTCTAGCTCTTTGAGACAATTCATTAGGTTATTTATTTGTGATCTTTTAGACTTTTGAATATAGGCATTTATGGAAATAAACTTTCCTCTCAGGACTGCTTTATCTGTGTCCCACAGGTTTTGATAACTTGTGTCTCCTTTGTCATTTAGTTCAAAGAATCTTTTGATTTCCATCTTGATTTCCTCATTTATGAAGTGATCATTCAGCAGAAGGTTGTTTAGTTTCCATGACTTTGTGTAGAAATGAGGGTTCCTGTTAGAGTTGATTTCTACTTTTATTCCACTGTGATCTGAAAAGATACATGGTATAATTTCTAATTTTTTAAATTGTTTGAGACATTCTTTGTGTCCTAGGATATGGTCAATCTTAGAGAATGCCCCATGAGCTGATGAGAAGAACGTATATTCAGTGGTTTTGTCATAGAATGTCCTGTAAATGTCAGTCAGGCCCATTTGTTCTAGGTTCCACTTAAGTCCATTATTTCTTTGTTGATTTTTTGTTTGGAGGATCTGTCCTATGCTGTCAGTGGGGTGTTAAAGTCTCCAACTATTATGGTGTTGTTGTTTATCCATTTGTTTAGATCAAGTAGAGTTTGCTTTATGAATCTGGGTGCACCAAGGTTGGGTGTGTATATATTTAGAATTGTTATGTCTTCTTTCTTCTTGTTGAACTGTACCTTTCACCATTATATAGTGACCTTTTTAGTCTTTTATTACTTTTGTTGATTTAAAAACTAAGCTACCTGTAATCAGCACTGCCACGCCAGCTTTCTTTTGGCTTCTGTTTGCTTGAAATATTGTTTTCCACCTTTTTACTGGGCATTATTCTGTTTCAGAAGAGTGAGAATGGGGCCCCAGTCTCTCCTTGCTTGTAATGTCTCAGTAGAGAAGTCTGGCATTATTCGGACTGGCTTTCCTTTGTATGTTACTTGCTTCTTTTGTCTCGCTGCTCTTAGAAGGGCCTCTTTAGTTGATATTTTGGTCAGTCTGATGACTGCATGTCATAATGTCTTCCTGTTTGCATTGAACCTCCCAGGGGTCCTTTGAGTTTCTTGAACTTGTATCTGGACATTTTTAGCAAGGCCTGGGAAATTTTCCTCTACTATATCTTCAAATAGCTTGTCCAACCCTTGAGTATTGTCTTCTTCCCCTTCTGGTAATCCTGTGACCCTCACCATTAGGTTTCTTCACATAATCCCATATCTCTTGTAGGCTTTGCTCTTTTCTCCTGTTTGTCTGCTCTACCTGTGTGCCTGGTTTATTTAATTGGAAGGTGTTATCTTCAATCTCTGAGATTCTTTCTTCTGTTTGATCTACCCAGTTCTTGAGGCTTTCTACTGTATTTTGTAGTTCCCCGAATTGGTTCTTCATTTCCAGAAGTTCAGTTAAACTTTTCTTCATTGTATCAATTTCTTTAGTCGATTTTTGTTCCAGGTCCTGGAGGCTTTTTGCGGTTTCTTTGTGTTGGTTATCCAATTGTTCTTGCAGGTCGTTGAATTTTCTTATGATCCACATTCGAAATTCCTCTTCTGTCATTTTGGTTGCCTGATTTTGGTTGGTGTCCGTTTCTAAGCGGCTGGTGCTCCTCATTGGGGGTGTGTTTTCCATTTGGTTCTTCATATTTACGGAGTTCCTTCGCTGATTTCTTCTCATGTCGATCAGTTGTTGCTTCTTTCCTTTAGGTTTTCGTTTGGGTATTAACATGCCTTGTTTAGTCTCTGAGCCGGTAGGTGGTGTCTGTGGGTGAGATTTGACCACTGCCTGTATAGTGAGTCAATAGGTGCCGTGAAAAGGGTGTGCAGGGTGTCCTCCTTGTCAGTAGGTGGCGCTTGCTTGGAGGAACAGGTTACACTGTTGTTTTCGTGTCCTGTTATCAACTCTTGTTCCTCTAGAGAGGCACTCTAGTGCCTCAGGTGGTGGGTGGGGCCCTGGGACTTCCAGGTGTGTCCTTTTCTCCCCCTCAGTGAGGGCTGGTCTGGGAGAGAGTCTGGGCGGAGCTGGGTTGGGTCAGCCTGCCCTCAGGCACCACCAATGCCGTTAGCAGGGGTCAAAGTTCTGTTTTCTGCTTCCAGGCAAAGCTGTCAGGGAGGGGCTGGAATGGCCCCGCTCAGTCAGAGAGTCTTCGTGTGGGGTGGGGCTGTCTGAGACCCGCAGTCTGTTGCAGGCCTCGCTTCTTTCCACCCTCCCCAACTCCACAGCTGCTCCTGGGCCTCTGCCAGCAGGCCAGACCTTACTCCACCAGGTCTCTTCTGGCTGTGATGGCGGTGGGAGGTTCCCTGCTCAGGAACGCCACCTGGGCTGGGCGCACGGCCTCCCTTTGGGAGGAGGGTTGCCCTCAAGTATGCTGATCTGCCCCTGGAGGCACACACACCACAGTAGGCTGTTTGTGTATATCCCTTCTGTGCCCTGGGCAATGCGAGACCTTGGTGCAGGGGATCTGGTCTGCAGGTCTGACCTCTGGGCCCCAGAGTTCAATCCCTGACCACACCAGGGAGAGGAGTGCCGGTCCCAATTCACCCACGGGGAGCCCAGGCTGGGTCTATGTCTCTCAGCCTCATGGTCTGCCTCATTCTCCTGGGATCACTGGGCCAGCAGCACCTGGGAGGGCTGGCAGGTAGGGAGCTCACCGTCTGAGTTCCCCTCAGTCAGCTGTAGGGCCCCAAAAGGGAAAGTCCCGTTCCCTGGCGATGCCTCCGGTTGGTGGCTATATTGTCTCTCTGGGCAGCCGAGGATAGGGACGGAGGAGGGGAGAATGAGGCAATATGGCGCCTGCCACTTGGCTTGGGTCTGTACACAGGGAAGTGCCCTGCGGGAGTTGGGAGCCTGGTGCGGCATCTGCTACAGGCTTACCGCTCGCTGGCGGTGGCCGTCTCTGAGCTGGTGTCCACAGGTCTCTTCAACTGCCAGGGAGCCTACCAGCAGTCCGAGATGCAAGGGAGGGGAGAGTAAACCGCTCAGCCTACCCTTGCTGCTGGTCTTCAGGCTACTCGGGAGGTCTCAGCTTCCAGTTCTCCTCCACAACCTCCTCCTGTGGAGTCTCCCGTGGTCTCAGGTACCCCTCCTTCCGACCCTCGTCCGATGTATGCTCGTCTGCTTGCTTCTTTCTTCTAATTTCTCCTAGAATCTGTCTTTTCTGCGGAGACACTCTGTCTGGCGGTGTTTCTCCTCCGCCATCTTGCTCCGCCTCCTCTGCACCTGGTGCTCTTTATTAATACACACAATACTTCATTTAATCCTCACAGCCACCCAACAAAACGGGCTGCGTTGCACGCCTTCTGTTTTACAGATGAAGGAATCTAGGTTCTGCAATGTTAACTTAGCTGGCTAAAGTGTCAGACTCAAGTCCAGGGCTCTTTCAAGCACCCTGTGGTAGGTTAAATAGTGTCCCCCCCCCAAATCCATGTCCACCTAGAAACTCTGAATGTGACCTTATTCAGAAATAAGGTCTTTGCAGAAATAATTAGTTAAGATGAAGTCATACTAGATTAGAGGGAGCCCTAAATCCAATGACTGGTGTCCCCTTATAAGAAAAGGAGAGAGCTACACAGGGACAGAACGAGAAGAGAAGTTCATATGAAAACAGAGACAGAGATTAGAGTGACGCAGCCACAAGCCAAGGAATGCCTGGAGCCACCAGAACTTGGAAGAGGAAGGAAGGAGGCTCCCCTACAGCTTTCAGGAGGAGTGTGGCCCTGCCGACACCTTGATTCTGATACATTTCTGTTGTTTTAAAACATCCAGTTTTTGGTAATTCGTTAGGGCAGCCCTTAGGAGATTCATACACACTAAAAGTGAGACAGGTCATTGCTATTTCTACCTCGGGTCACTGGGTAGATTTATTAAGAGTAAGCAGAAGCACCATATAAGTTTTCTAAGACCTGGGGAACTAGTGAAAATGTCGCTTGTTCAGAGGAAAGTCGAAATTAGAGAGTCAGGCCAAGATGATGAAGGGTCAAACCCAACAGGTGCGTGCAGATGAAAGCAGGCGGAGGGCGGGCCTTCCAGTCGCCATCAGCACTTGCGGCTTCCCTGATAACCCCTTGGATACCCTGTCCTGGGGCCAAGGTGGTGTCCCCTGGGCTCTGTAGCTAACTGAAAAACAACAGGCTATAAATCCACGCTTGAGCTGTCTCATCACCCCAGTGACAAAAGGACTTGAATGATTTAAAGCCAGAATATTCTTTTCTCCATAATGGCTCCTGGAGTCTCCAGGAATAGTACATTTACTAAAATTAATGGCAAAACCTCATTTTTCTTTTCCTCTGGAAGAGAAGTTCCATCGGCGGGGTAATTGATCCTGATCTGGATGTGCCGGTGAGTCAGCTGGGGGTATAAATCATTCGCATGCAACAACTCGCAACCCTTAAACCAACACCAACAGTGACAAATGGTACAGGCTGGGGACAGGCGGAAAGGAATGCGGACAGGAGATCCATCAACATCCTTCTTGCTTCTCACCGGGGCCCTGGATCCTTCTTTGATCTCCCACAGCAGAGCCATTTTTCAGCAAGGTTGGGATGAAAGGGCAGGGGGAGGGGGCGGGGGGGAGGGGGTGCGGTGATAGCTTCAGCATTGGATGCACAGGACTGCCGATCCCAGCTCTGCCATCCCTAACCCTGCAGGCCTGGGCAATCTCGCACCCCTGCCCTCCACATCCCCAGCCACTGGGGTTGATGTTAAGCATTAAAGAAAACAGAATCTGCAAAGAGTGTGAGCATAGAACAATGCAATAAACGTTTGTTGAATGAATGAGTGAATGAATGGATGAACGCTTGAACAGTGGAGTTCGTAAATTCATTTTATGTCTCTAGAGAGATTTGAATTTTAAAAATGGAAGATAAAGAAGACACTGTTCCACCCTAAGAAATGGATTTGTGGTGGTGACAGTGGGCGTGGGAGAGAGATTTGGTGGCAACTGGCTTTCCAAGACTCACTCACATCACAACACACCACCCCAGTTTTGCCTGTGAAAGCTCTGAGCTCTCATTACGGAGGCAACTGCATACCCGTGTACAACACACTAGCCATGGCCTTGGCGGCTGTATTTTCTCATGAAGCTATATATTTCCATGCAGGAGACGCTTGAGGTCAAGGGTGTGTCTTATTCCTCACCAGATCCCACGCATGTAGCACGGGGCTTGGTTCAGAGTAATAACAATGGACACATACCACACGAATGAAAGAACCAGAGCTCTGGCTTCCTTTGAGGATTTGGGTGTAGTTTAGAAAGAACAAGTGGCACAGAGAAGCTGCCCCTTGGCCTACAGTAATGAGACGGGAAAAGGCAAATTGGTGGCTTGGACGTGGACAGGTGAATCATCTGTCCTGAGATTCGTGGGCAAGTACAGGATGCCACGCCAATACAAGGGCCCTCAGCAACAAGACTCAACTTGAAATGACAGTGAGCAGTTAACTCTTCCACTGAGCCCCGTTTTGCCTACACTGTAGGTATCTACACAGCAAGGACTTCAGGATTCCTCATCCTTCCTTACCAAGGCCTGTACCTGTGCAATGGGCACAGCTGGTATTGAGTAGATATGCGTGAAATGAATAAACAAGAGTGTGACATCCTCTTTTCTCCCAGTGGAAACTTCTCAGGGCCCAAAGGCAAGGGACATACTTGAGGTCAAATAGGTTGATGAGTTTTGGGTACTTCCACTACTAGGAAGAGGCTGCTAGCCTGATATTACCCTTTGGGGCTTTGCTGTCCCACAGAATCCCCGAGCAAACAGCAGGATGTGCCGGATGACTTCAGAACACCAGCAGTGCCCTCCCCTTCTATAGTGGGTTGAAGGGTGGCCTCCTGAAAGATATGTCCACCTTGAATCTTTGAATTTGATCTTATTTGCGAAAGTAGTCTTTATAGATATGATTAAGGTAGTAAGGATCTTGAGATGAGATCAACTTGGATTTAGGGTGAGCCAAAAATGTAATTTCAGTTGTCCTCATAAGAAAAAAGGCAGGAGGACATTTGAAACACATATACACAGAGAAGATGGCCCAATGAAGATGAGGTCAGGGATTGGAGTGATGAAGCCACAAGCCAAGGAATGCCTAGAGTCACCAGAAGCTGGAAGAGGCAAAGAAATATTTCCCCCTAGAGCCTTCAGAGGGAGCATGGCCTTTCTGACACACTGGTTTCAGACTTCTGGCCTCCAGAATTATGAGAAAATAAATTTCTGTTGTTTTAAGCCACCTAGTTCACGGTAATTTGTTATGGCAATCCTATGAAACTCATACTTCTCCTAACTGCAAACACTCTGAAATAAAGAGAAAGTTCAGCCTTGACAAACTTACCCAGATTCTTGCAATCAGAAATCAGAAAAAGATGCAGGTCTAATCTCAGCACATGCAAGCTTTGCATTTTACAGTTTTGTGGGTTTTTTTTTTTACTTTTATTCATATGTGGGGCTACACTATAATCTTTTCAGTATGTTGGGGTCTTTAATGATCTAATATGGCCCCAGGAATGGGGACAGGCAGAGGAAAAAGTGAGAGTAAAGGAGAGAGGGAGGAGGAGAGAGCGGGAGAGGAAAGCCAGAGAAAAAAGAGAGAGGAAGAAAACCACTATTTGATCTCACTGGAATGCCTGAGTGTCTGGCCAGTTAAAGAAAATCAGAGGAGAAAGCTTGGGATGTTCTTTCCTCCCAGCCAGAGCTTGCAGGAGGGCAAGTTGGCTGCATGAGAAATGAGGCTTGTTAGTGAGGAAGTTATCCTGTCAACTGAGGAAAGAGCCCTTTTCTCTCCCAGTGCCATGGGCGGGGAGGAACTGCCAGTCAGGGGCCCTGGACTTCGTCTGGGAGCCTCTGTCTCCTGCACAGAAAAGCCAGGCAGCCGGCTTGTCAAAGGCAAAGCTGACGGGGGTGACACTGGCAGTGGGAAACAGTGGCCCAAGAAATATATTTGCTGTGGGAGGACAAGTCGGCGAGTCCTGTCACAACACCAGAATGGACAGGGTGTGAAGGAGAAGATGGCTGTCATTTAGAAACTCCTGAGCCAAGCCTTGGCATACGGTGGGCTTTCTCAGGAACGCTGTGTGTTAGTAGGCAAAGGGACTTCCGGATGCCCCCAGGGTCGCGGAATCAGAAATCTGGAGCCGGGCGATGTCTGGCCCCACAGGGAAAATGCAAAGGAGGCACTCTCAGATGCTCTGTGACTCCTGGAGGGAACTGTTCCCAGCGCAAGACACCGAATAATGGCGAAGCCTTCCCATTAGGCAGGAAACACACTTAAAACTGTTTCTTGGATCGCACCAGGGGCAAGGCATGGATCAGTGCTTAAAAGCAGAGACTACAGTTGGGCAGCCCTGGGTTCAGACGCTTACTCATGTGTGACCTTGGCCAAGCGAACATACCACTCTGAGCCTCAATGTGGCAGGCTGATGTCCCTGTGCCTCGGTTTCCTCATCTTTATAATGGACACAGTCATAGCACCTACCTCCCAGTTCCCAGGTGAGGATTCAAACAAGAAATGTTCCGTTCGGAACCTGGCACATGGCCAGTGCTTCCTGCAGGGTGACTTGCGTCATCATTGTCACCTTTTCGCTGGTGCAGTTCGTGGGCCAGAAATAGCCCTGCGTTCACTAGCTGTGACCTGAGACTGGGCATCTCCCCTCTCTACCGTAAGAGGGGCTCAGTTTCCTCGTCTGTAAAATGGGAGTGGTAAGTCTGACTCTGCAGGGCTGGTGTGAGGTCACGTGACACTATGGATGCTAAAACCCAGCGAAGGACAGGCAGTTGATGGACACTGGTTCCCTCTGCTTTGCTCGAGAATGCTCTGCACTGCGGTTGCACGTGCGAGGCGGGAAATGAAAGGTGTGGTGTCAGAGCTAATCAGGCTTGGGGCCCGCCCCTCCGCAAGCAGTGAATGCCATTGGTCCGCTTTGGCTCCGCCCCCAGGGCTGGCAGCCAATGGCAGCGCAGTCTCTCAGCCCAGCCCGCTTCCGTTTCTTCCGGCTTCCGGCCCGGCGCACGGGCCCGGAAGTCTCCCACCCGGAAGTCCGAAACCTCACCGGAAACACTCGCTCAACTGGAGCGGCGGCGGCGCTGCGGGACTCACCAGCTCCATGCACCGCCGGCTGGCCTCCTCCTCCCGGCGCGCCAGCTCTGCCATGTCCGCCTTCAGCTCCTCCAGGCGCCGCTGGTAGTAGCGGCTGCTCTCCCGCTGCTGGGACTCGGACGCCGCGGCCTGCGACAGCTCCTCGCCCATCTTGATCAGGCTGTCGCGGAGCCGGAGCACCAGGACCTGGGGGCAGAGGGGACACGCCCGCTTTGCAGCTGGACGCCGGGGACACAAAGCAGGAGGCCCCGGGAAGACAGCACGGCCTCTGCCGGGCCTCAGTGGGGTTTCGCGAAGTCATCAGGACGGGAATCCTGACGTCCGCCACGAACGTGAAGGATTTACTGTGGAAACGTGGGGAACGAGGACCGCTATTCCGGGAGGCAGTGGAGCACACCCGCGGTGCTCTGGGTTCAGATCCCGCCTCTCCCTCTTCCAGGCTGTGTGACTCGGGCGGGCGGTGCAGCCTCTCAGAGGTACCCGTGTCCCAGGATCCACACTGCATTGTTATGCTGAAGGCTAAGCTCGGTGCCTGGCACCCAGACGTGCTTGATAGGCTTGGGGATTATTAATATTTACAGCAGCCTCTGTCCTCTCTTCCTCCCAGGGTTTGCGGGGTGGAGTGGTGCAGTGGAGAGAGGACTATGCTGGGGGCGACACCGCTTCCCCAACATGGGTTTTGGTTTACTGATTTATAAAATGAGAGTGTTTCATCAGATAATCTCTCATGAGCCTCAGCCCTAATACTTTATGACATTTTTCCTTTTCTGGGGCGTAGGAGGTGGGGGAGGGGAGGATCCAGGAGGACACAGTGAAACAATAGAGAGAAAAGTGCCTTGGGCGTCACGAGTGCTACAGAAAACAAACCCAAGGGCCGCGTTCTGCAGAATTCATTAGTTGGCCAACACGCCTGGAACCAATCGATCCTGATGGGCAAATACTCCAGTGTTGACACAAGACGGAGCCCACATGAATATTTCAGGTCCTTGCTAAGGACTTTGAGCCACCTTTCTGCAGCCACAGGCAGGAGGAAAAACAGACTCCAGACCAGACACTGAATAATAGCCTAAAAGGAAGTCTTAACTATTCAGTTCCCTGTTGTCTATCAAATGAAGTTCAGAGACATTTTCAAGGAGCAGCAGGAGAGGGTTTTAAGAGGAAGAGTAGTTCTCAAACTGTGTCCTCGAGGTACCCGGTCTCTCCACTGCAAGGACCCAGAATCCTACTAAATTCAGATAATGGTGACAGAGGGGGGAAATTGAATTTGGAGATAGAATCTTTCAATTTGAAGTTTTCCTGCCATCATTCTCTTTTCTTCTCCGCTATCATCTGACTATGCTAGAATCAAGTAAAAACTAGCATGTGATATAGCCTAGCATTATGTATTTAATATTTAAAATACAGTAGGTCACAAGTTTCGTGGTGATCTGCAGGGACAATCATGCCTTGACAGATCCCTTGAGCAATTCCTAGAACCACTGAGAGTCAAGGCAAAGAAGAATTTCTCTCTGTTTGTCATACAGAGCAGCTTTTATTGGAGACCAAATGCCCCTGGGGGATCAAGAGATAATGTTTCAGAGTGAGAAAGGCAGCCTCCCATTGTCTAGATGCATTGTCATGCTGTGGTGAAGCCAGCTGCCTGCAGAGAAATGGGAATCTGTAACCAGGGTGGAGTGAAAGTCAGGTGTCATGTCAATCTACCTTGGCCTGGGCTTTATCTTGAGCAAGCCACTTGACCTCTCTGAGGTCATCACACTCATTAGATGAGGCCTGCCCTTCCTGCCACACAGAGCTGTATCAAACATCAAGTGGAGTAGCTGATATAAAAGGATTTTCACAACAGTGACATCCTCTGTAAAAGTCCCATGCCATTGGTCTACAGAGCTGGAGAAATTAACACCTGTGTTCCCAGCTCAAGGGTGATGCAAATGCATTCACCGAACGCACACCCCAGCGCATCCAAATCATACCTGTCCTTCAAGGTCCAGCCTTAATGCCACCTCCTCCTGGAAGCCACCCTGATTCCCCAGCCTTGACAGGATCTCTGTCTTCTGAACCTCACAGCCCTCTTTCCAAATTATGTACATTTGTGTACATTTTACCCACATTTCTTATAAGGCGCTATGCTTCTAGAAAGCAGATCTGTGTTGCACGGCTGTCTTCTATGCATCTAAAACAGGGCCTAACACACACTCGGTACAAAATAAATTTCTGTTCAGAATGAGTGTGGGGCACATAAGTGGTTGAATAGGTAGGTGGAGAAGAGAAGAATTGGATCGATGCATGAAATGGGGGGCAAGCAGAGGGATTGAGATCTCAAGGAAAAAAGGAAGAGGGGAAGAGAAGAAAGAGGGAAGGGAGAAGGAAAAAGAACACATGGAAGGGGGGGTGGATGGATGGAGCCAGGTAAATGGAGATGGAGAGGTGAATGGATAGGTGGTTTGTGGGATGGTGTGGTGGTAGAAAGAGGGAGGGAGGAAGAGAAGGAGGGAGTTTGGATGGGAGACGGATGAGTCATGTGTATCCAGATGAAGGCACATGGGCAGATAGATGGATTCCGGGGGGATGGAGGGAGCTTACACAACAGCTCTCACTGCTCTAGGTCTGAGCAGTGCTTACATGTCACTAAGTACCTCGAATCTCTTGATCTGCACTTTCTGGAACTCTGTCCTGTTCTCCAGGTCACAGATGACCGCCTCCTGCCTGCTGACGATGGCTCGATCCACGGTGGACTGCTCCAGGTGTTCAATGCGTGTCTGAGCCACCTGCAGCTGGGGGCACACGGAGAGGTCCGTTGGCCACCTGTTGGTGGCCTCTTTCCTGCGTCCCAGGAAAGAGACACATGCAGGACCCAGCCTGGGGGCTCATTCACTCGGCCTCCTTCTCTGCTCAGGTGCCACAGATCAAATGCCTGCCCAAGCAAGACCTGCCTTCCGGGTCTCAATCTGAGGACCCTCATTGGACCCTCACACCAGACCCTGCTCCTGGGTCTCAGGTGCTGGGAGGGGATACTTCTTGTGTCTTCAGGATTCAAAACAGGACTTGTAATCAGTGCTCCCCCTCCCTCCTTCCCTGCTATAAAAAACAACAGCAAATCTAGTCTGTGAGCAACTAGCTGTAGCATCAGAAAATGCAGGCACGTTGCCGGGGTTTCCAGTTGGATGAGTCTGAGCAAGTCATTTCCCTTCCTTGAGCCTCAGTTTCTTCCTTTTTTTGTGAGGATTAAAGGAGATTAGTGCCTGGCATGTTATAAGCACCCAGCAAATGGCCACCACTGTTATTTTGTCGTGCTGTTGTTACTCAGTGGCCGCGCACATTTGCCCGAGACCTGGTCACTCTGACGGTCTCTTTAGGCAGGCACGTGCAATAGTTCTAGAAGTGCTTTGAGAATTTCATGGATAATAGCAACCCTCCCCCCCCCACCCCCCGGGGGAATGACGGGAAGCCAAGGATGTTTGGAGGGATCATGACTTCAAAGGAAGATTTCACAAAGAACCATGATCCTGTCATACACAGATCACCCCCTGCTCCTTGCAGCCATTCCTTAGAGGGAGAAAATCCTGCAGTCGCATTGCCTGGGGCATGTGTGGATGCAGAACAGACATAGGCAAGAGTGAGTGAGTGAGTGTGTGTGCATGTCTGTCTACTGGCATTGTTCTCAATTCATCTGGCACACAACTGGAGCTTAGTGAGTGTCTGAATGAATGAATGAATGAGTAAAGGAATGAATGAATGAATGACAGTTTCCAGGAGTCGAAGTGTAAGTGCCCTGAGGGAACCCTTCTCTTCTTTCCCCTACAACGTGACGGCTCTCAGCACATACTTGTTCTTGAAGTTTGTGCTTCTCCTTCTTGGCTTCCTCCAGCTGCAGCTGTAGTTCTTGGATCTGCCCAATGTCAGTAGCAGACTGGTGAGACAAAAAAAAAAAAGTCACCCTGAGACCACAAGCTTTTCTGGGAAACCACCCCTGAAAATCCCTTCTTCCCCAACCCACAGATGTCTGTGTCTGTCAGCACTTCTGTGCTAATAGCTGTCTCCCAAAAGTTACCTCTCACATACGCCCCAACATCCTTCATCTAAATGGTCGCTGAGTCACTCCATTATATAAGCCCGTGGCTTTGGTCAACTGTCCAGCACCTTCTTACACACCCTTGAGAGCCCAGACAGAAAGGGGCTGGCCATGGCACGAGGACCAGATTCCAAGGGAAGAGAACCTACCCTGAGCGTCAGGTGACTGGGATTCTAGACCCGGACACTGGCCTTGGCAAGCCACAGAGCCTCTCTGCCCTCGCTGTGTCCCCATCTGTAAAATGGGCTCATAGTCGCTGTTTAGCCTCTCTACATAGTGTTCGTTCAGAGAACAAATAGAGCGGTGGAGAGTAAAGGTATTTTTTTTTTAAGTAGAACCAGCCATGGAGCTTGATTATCTCAGAAGAGAGGGATTCCAGAGGGCAGGAGGGCCCCCTCGCTCTCTATTTCCCATGTCTTTATTGTTAAAATTATTTAAAATGGGCATATACATATAATGCTTTTGTAATTGAGCAAATAAACCTCCATTTAGGACAAAAAATAAGAGTGATTCATAAATGCAGAAGATGGCAGAGGCTATTTTTGTGGTGGATGTTCTAATGTTGGTGATGTCACTGATTGTTTTTGTTGCTATTATTCTTGGATGCACGTGGAGCCCGGAAGGCATTTCACCCCGGATCCCCTCTGAGGGCACAATGTGAGGAAGACACTCATCGATCCTGGAGGGAGCCGTTCTCCCCAGCCATGCAGATCCTGGGAAGTCCTCATCACACCCCTCAGCCCCACTGCAATGTCCCTGTTTTGTCCGTGCTGCCACCGTGCCCCCTGTTGTCTCCTGAGTCACCCCTCCCGCCCTCATCTCCACTCCACTGTCTGGCTGGAGTTGTCTTCCCCCGGGGCAGCTGCAGCTTTCATTTATTCAACAGCTATTTGCTGGGCATCTGCTCCAGGCCAGTCACTCTTCTTGGCTCTGGATACAGCACAGGACAAGGCAGAAGCGAGTCCCCCCATTGTGGAGCTGGCGGTCTGGGGCGCTGTGCTGGATGGTCCTTTGCAACCGCTCTTGCCCCTAAAAAGCTTGCCGGTGATTCCTTTCAACCATAAAATGAAACCCAAACTCATCACAGACCCTGATTGATCCTCTTTCTCCCGGCCTCGCTGGGCTCACATTATGCCACCTTCCCCTTGAGGGTCTCCTTTCAGGCTCTCAGATGCACCACCACAGGCCTTTTGCATGTGCTGTTCCCCTGCCTGGAATGCACTCCCCAACCCCCACTGTCCCACTCCAATCCAATTAACCCCTGCTCCTTGTTCCGATCTGCCGCCTCCTCAGGGAAGGCTTCCCTACCTGCAACCTAGGTCAGGCTTTGCAGAATTGTGTTCATTTCCTTTCTGGACTCTTGGCTCCATTTGCAAGTCCCCCTTCTGCTCTGGGTGACTGTGGGATAAAGTCTGGCCAGCCCACTAAACCATGAGGTACAGGAGAGGAGGGATGGGTTGTGCTTTTGCTCACCAAGGTATACTCAGCATTGCTCACAGTTCTAACACACAGCAAGTGCCCAGTGATTATTAGATACAGAGGTGTAGATAGATAAATGATAGATAGACAAAGGTAGACGGATGGATGGTTGGATAGGTGCATGGGTGGATGAGTAAGTGGATGGAAGAATGGATGGATGGATGAATAAATAGATGAATGAATAAATGAATGGATAGATGAATAAATGGGATGGATGGATGAATAAATAGAAGAATGAATAAATGAATGGGTAGTCAGATGAATGGGATGGATGGATGGATGGGTAGAAGGGTGGATAAATGAGTAAGTGGTTGGAAGAATGGATGGATGGATGAATAAATAGATGAATGAATAAATGAATGGATAGATGAATAAATGGGATGGATGGATGAATAAATAGAAGAATGAATAAATGAATGGGTAGTCAGATGAATGGGATGGATGGATGGATGGGTAGAAGGGTGGATAAATGAGTAAGTGGTTGGAAGAATGGATGGATGGATGAATAAATAGAAGAATGAATAAATGAATGGGTAGACAGATGAATAGGATGGATGGATGGATGGGTAGAAGGGTGGATAAGTGGGTGGGTAGGTGGTTGGATAGAAGAGTGGATAAGTGAATGGGTGGGTTGATGAGCAGATGGATAATGGGTAGGCGAGTGGATGGATAAATGGATGTATGGATAAATCAAAATCTTTCTTGGTGGAGATGTCTTCGAGAGGTGCACACACCATCTGAAGGTGACATTCTCCTCCCTTAGGGCCTCGTGAAATTTACAATTCCTATTTGTCTCTGTGGCGTTTATCTCTCCAAGATCTTAAGACCAATGAGTGGTGCAACCACATCACCTTCTCAACAGCCCCTCCTCACTCTGCCCCAAGCACCCGAGCTTCCTCCACCCAGGCCGGTTCATCACCTGAGCAATGAGTTCCTTGTGCTTCTGCATCAGGTCATTCAGGTCATCCTGGTCCTCGTCAATGCGCTTCAGGAGGTCCGCTTTCTCGAACTGCAGCCGGTACAGCTGCTCATCCACCTGGCGGGAGGCAGGCCAATGAGGTGAGGTGGGAGGGTGCGGGGTGGGCAGCAGGGGCCTGATGAAGGGCAAAGGGAGGCTTGCGTGTGGGTGTATAAGGGTGGCCATGGGTGCCAATGCTTGGGGTGGGTATAACAGCTTGTGTGTGTGTGCGTGCGTGTGTGTGTGTGTGCGTGCGTGTGCGTGCGTGTGTGTGTGCGCGTGTGTGTGTGCGCGTGTGTGTGTGTGTTTGTGTGTGCGAGCACGGGGCATGCATGTGACTGTGAATGTCGGGGGTGTGCACCTAAATGGATTTATATCTAATCACTTCCTGGCCTTTTGGCTAAAAGCAAATGTGAATGGATTTATGTCTGTGTAAGCCACCCGGGAATCTATGTGTGCACACTTTAAATGTTCATGGGACACATATATAAATGCAAATCCCTGCACTCTCCCTGAGAACAGGGACTTGGTTCTGGTCACAGGTATATATCCCCAGCATTAAGCATCAGGCCAGCATGTCACAGCAAATACATATTGGGGATGGCTAGATAAGTCTGGATGCGTATTATGCCTATGAGGACATTATTTTGTATGTGAGTCTGATGATCAATGCGTATGTTCATGTGTGCATGTATGTGTGCATATGTGAATGCTTGTGGGCAAGGTCCTCTTAATTTGGTGCAAAAAAATAAGGGACAAAAGGGCAAGCAGATCTTAAGCAAGCACTTGCCTGTAAATCTCTAATTATACCTGAACGTTGGGATTTTACATATTCAGGAGAGTATGTATACCCAGACAGGGGACTTAGAAACTCACGCCCAATTTGCACCAAAATAATAAATCCACAATATAGTTCCATTTGTCCCCATTCAGTGGTGAGCACAGTCGTTCTATAATATTGTAAATGGCTGAATCTTCTTATAGGAGTGAGCCTAAGTGGACTCGTGAGAGATGCCCTTGTCCCCACTTACAGGAATAGACATGTAGTAGCCCAACAATAAGGACTAAGTTCCATCTTAGGGCAATGAGCACACAGTAGGACTACAGCAGGCACCTGAGAACTAGAGTGGTGAGCATGCTGTGGGCACACAATAAACAGCTGCAGTCGCACTTTTGATGCTGAGCAAACAATAGGCTCTTATAGGATGCATCCTCACAGTACTGAGCACACAGTAGGTCCACAACAGGTTTCCTTCCTTACCATTGCAGACAGGAGCACACAGCTGAGGCTCCTATATGCCCCCACACCTTTAGAATGATCAACTCTCAGTAGGATGCCTGCACGCTCAGAGTGCTAAGCACCCAGTAGGTCTACAATAAGTGCTCTGTCCCTATCATAGAGCAGAGCACCCAGTAGGCCTACAATGGATGCTTGTACCTCCAAGGTGATGTGCAATACATTTATAATAAGTGCCCCCCTCCCTCTCATACTGCTGAGCACACAGTAGGCCCACGCCAGCTCCTGGTGGCCTGCGCCGGCCTGGGTCCCCACAGAGGCAGGAAGGGATGGGTACCAGGCTCTTGCTCCGGGTCATGTTCTCCAGCTCGCTGTGCATGCTCTCCAGGTCTGCCGTGAGCACCTTCTGGGTCTTCAAGGCCTCCTCACACTTGGCTTCACTCTGCTCCAGCTGGACCAGGCCGGGAGGCGGAGAAGAGAAGACAGAGGAAGGGAGGGCCGGGGAGGGGAGGGGGAGAGGAGAGCAGAGAAGAGGCCTCCTTGCGAGGCTGCCTCCTTGAACGTCCTTCCCCTCCAGCCCACCCCAGCTCCTCTCCGGCGGCGGAATAATTTACAGGCGACCCTCGTGTCTTCCCAGCTATTCATCAGCCCACACCTGGGAGGAAGCAAACGCGTTTGCATCTGAGGCAGCCAGGTTCTGCGCCCACTCAACATGTAACTGGCGCTGGCCCATGCAATGAGGCGAGGCCACCCCCGCTGCAGTGCCGGAAGCTATTCCCCAGTCCCTTTCAGCAAGTCCTTACAGGCGGCCACGCGGTGCCTGCACGGGTGTGCAGGGAACAATCAAGTTGACCCCTGCCCTCCTGGAGGAGAGAAGCAGGGACAGGGAGCGACAACCTCTCTGAGGAGTTCAGAGAAGAGGAGACCACTGGGAGGGATAGTGGGAACTCAGGATGGGAATCAAGGGAGGCTTCCTGGAAGAGATGCTTCCAAGGTCAAGTACAAGGTCAAGCAGCAGCCAAGTAGAAGTTTTTTTAACCTGGGTTCAGGGTTAAAAAAGTGTCTATGAATGCCTCCCCCTCACCCCCTTTTTTTTTGAGACAGAGTCTCACTTTGTTGCCCAGGCTAGAGTGAGTGCCGTGGCGTCAGCCTAGCTCACAGCAACCTCAAACTCCTGGGCTCGAGCAATCCTCCTGCCTCAGCCTCCCGAGTAGCTGGGACTACAGGCATGCGCCACCATGCCCGGCTAATTTTTTCTATATATATTAGTTGGCTAAATTAATTTCTTTCTATTTATAGTAGAGACGGGGGTCTCACTCTTGCTCAGGCTGGTTTCAAACTCCTGACCTCGAGCAATCCACCCACCTAGGCCTTCCAGAGTGCTAGGATTACAGGCGTGAGCCACCGCGCCCGCCTCCCCCCCCCCTTTTTTTTAGAGAGACAGAAACTTGCTCTGTTACACAGCTAGAGTGCAGTGGCCTGATCACAGCTCACTGTAACCTTGAATTCCTAGGGCTTAAGCCATCCTCCTGCCTCAGCCTCCAGAGTAGCTGGGACTACAGCCACCACCATGGCCAGCTAGTTTTTTTTACTGTTTGTAGAGATGGGGCCTGGCTATGTCACCCAGCCTGGTCTCAAACTCCTAGCCTCGAGCGCAAGTGATCCATCTGCCTCAGCCTCCCAAAGTCCTGGGATTACACAGGCATGAGCCACTGTGCCCGGCCTGCAGACCCTTTTTAAATGATATGCAAAATATTCTGCATGTGAGCATTTTCGCCGGTTCACAGCTTTTACTAGATTTTTGAAGGCCAAGAGCCATTGACTTAAATAAAGCATTTCTTTCTCACTCTTTTCTTTCTCATTCTTCTGCCCTTCTGCACACAGTAGGCCTCCTATCCTAGCAAAGTGGGGCCACCAAGACAGGTACAGTTGCCACGTATGTGGCGCCAGAAGGTAGATACACCCCATTGGAGAAACTCATGCCCAGGCACAGCACAGATCTAAGTTCTGGTATTGGGAGCTTCCCCTTGATTTCTGAACTCCGGAATCTCTGAACAGAAGCACTCCTAGAAATCACCTACACCCAGTGCTCAGAGAGGGATGGTCCATGGCCCACGAGACCCCCTCTTCAAGCCCCTGAGAACAATGCATCCTGCAGCTGGGCAAAGCACACAGCCCAGGGACTTGTGGTCCATTTCCCTTAGCAACTGGGAGGGATGGACACACACTGGGAAAATGATGAGGACCACGGGAGGCAATTGGCATCGTGGGAGGCCTTCCCTGAAGGCAGGCAGGGCAAAGCCGGTCCCTCATCTGAGCAGAAGTCAGAGGCCTCACTAAGGAGAAGAAGCATCTAAGTAAGACCTAGAAGATGCGAAGGAGATGCCATGTGCGGGTTTAGGAGGAAGAGTGTTCTGGGCAGAGGCAATAGCATGTGCAAAGGCCCTGGGGCAGGGACAGGAACAAACACAGTGCCGAGGAACAGAGACATCACCAGTATGGCACAGCCGTATGGAGAGAGGAGAGGAAGAGGAGATGCTGAATAGGTGGACAGGGGTCACCTTAGGAAGCTCATGGGCTGGGCTGTAAAGCTTGAATTTCATTCCGGTCTGTCTGGGAGCCACTCGCGGTTTCTAAGGAGCTGAGGGGCACGGTGTCCTTCACGCAGCTGTGGGGAAGAGGAGCTTTCACGGGACAGGATTGGAAACAGGGCGACCCGTGAGGATGCTGCAGGGAGGAGGTGGTGGAGATGCTCCGACCAGGTGCAGAGGGCGGAAGTGAAGAGGGCTGGAAGGATCCGGACAGCCGGGCGTGCAAAGAACAACAGGTCTGGGCAGGCAGGAGCAGATGGGCCATCGAGGGAGATGAGGTCACATGACTAATGGAGGAAGGCGGCCGCACGCAGGGCCCTGCGGCCCAGCCAAGCTGCTCGGCCCGGAGCCAGGGGGCGAGAGAGGGCCCCTGCGAGTGATGCAGCCCGGCAGAGCAGAGCAGGACGACACTGTTCCCATCTGCTGGCTCCTCCTTCCGCCCGGGGTTTCCAGAGCCGGATCCCACAGGGCCTCAGAGCCACCGCAGAGAGGAGGCTCTGTTTTCATCCCCGTTTTACAGAAGGGGAAAAGGATCCAGAAGGATCCAGAAGGATCCAGAAGGTGCAGGACCCAGAAACGCTCCTTCCTTTCCCTTGTCGGCTTGGAGCAGGCAGGGCGGGGGACAGCAGACCCCCAGACAGAGACGAGCACGGACAGAGCGCGGTCGGCCGAGGCAGCTGCTGGTCCTCCGGGCTCCTACCGCGCTGGAGATAGGATTGTCTTGGCCCCGGTGGCTTTGGCATTGGCAGCCGCACCTGCCACTGTTGCTTAGGGACTATTTCCAGAACACTGTGCTTTCTCTGTCTTGCTTCATAAAAGCCCCACCCCCCACCACCACGCCTCTAGGAGGAAGATGCCGCATTAGGACCTTTCGATAAACAAGGAAACAGAGGTGATATAGCACATCTTATATTTTCCTGGTTAGAGCTGGAACCCATACTACTTTTTTTTTTTTTTTTTTCTTTGGAACCCATACTACTAAGTGAAGTATCCCAAGAATGGAAAAACAAGCACCACATGTACTCACCAGCAAACTGGTATTAACTGAGCAGCACCTAAGTGGACACATAGGTACTACAGTAATAGGGTATCGGGCAGGGGGGAGGGGGGTGGGTATATACATACATAATGAGTGAGATGTGCACCATCTGGGGGATGGTCATGCTGGAGACTCAGACTTGTGGGGGGAGGGGAGGAAAGGGCATTTATTGAAACCTTAAAATCTGTACCCCCATAATATGCCGAAACAAAAAAAAAAAAAACAAGGAAACAGAGACGCACTGGGAAAAGTGACTTGCCCACGGTCACGAGCCTGATCGGTGGATAGCCGTGGGCCCGACGCCAGAGCCCAAGCCCTTAACCTCCGAGCCGCAGTGGGAAATAACTCCCTGGGAGGTCTGGCTGCACGGGTCGGATGGATTGAAATGCAAGAGCAGCCCTGTTGCAGAGAAAATGCTCAGCTCAGCGGCATGGCTCCGTGACAGAAGCAGAGTCAGGAAGGCGTGGACCAGGCCGGGGCCTGCAGAAGCCAGAGTTTGAGTCACCGTGGCAGCACGCACACGTCACTCTCTGAGGAAACACGCGTCGTTCCTGGAGCCTTCCAGAGATGGGCAAGTGCGTCCCACAGGAGAGAGGAAGGAGACCAACCGTACACGGATGCTTACTGAGGGCCAGTTTCATCGCGTGCGTGCTTCGGAGCCTGGGCACTGGGCCCTGCCCTGAGGGAATCTGCCTTTCCCAGTAAGTCACTGGATCTGGCTGTGCCTCAGTTTCCTGCCCTGTGAAATGGGGGCGATTCCATCATAGGATCTCTGCAGGATAAGTGAGTGAAAACACGCCAGGTGCTTAGCACAGCGCCTGGCATAGAGGAGACCCCATAAAGTGGCAACAGCCACGGTTGGTGCTGTCGCTGTGAGCCCCTTTCACCCCAGAACAGCCCGGGACGTGGGGGGTTAACCCCATTTCAGAGATGGGAAAAACGAGGCAGAGGCGAAAAGAGCAGGCCGAGCCACAGAGTGAGGACGATCTCACGGAGGAATTGTAGGCTTTCTGCGTGGCTGGGAAGGGTGGGGGTAAAAGTCCCTGACCCCAAGGGTGTATAAGTCAAGCAGATCCAAATTTTAATAGGATAGAGAATGGCAAGACCAGAAATTTCCCAGCCCAAGGCCTCCACCGGGCAGGCTGCCTTCGTGCTGAGCTTTAAAAGTTTCAATTTATTACACTTTAGGGAGCGAGAAGAAATACGAGGCCATCGTGGGCTGATTTTTCCATTATGGATGACCGGGCGTAAGAATAACTCACTGCACATCATTTCCATATTGAAGCCGTTTGACTGATGTTTTTATGAAGTCGCTGGCAAGTCCTGTTAGCACCGAGATCAGATCCTTCAGCGGCGCGACACCGGCCCAACGCCACTTTGAAAATGCCTTCCTCCGGCAGAGCTCCGGGCGGAGCAGGCAGAGAGCAGAGGGGAACAGAGGTGAGCAGGTGACAGGCGGTTCCTCGGGACCAGTCATTCATGTCCACCCCCCTCCCCAGCCCTTGTGGTCAGGGTGGCAACGGGGACCAGAGCTGATGACAGCTGGCGCTTCCAGCCCTTCAGCCCCGAGTCACCATCATGTCCCCACAGATGAGGCCTCTCGGGTTCAGACTGGATCTCCGTAATCCAGGTGGGCAGGTTTACAGCGAGACAGAGGCGCTGTGGTCGCCATACCTCTCCTGACCCAGCATGAGCCGCCCCCAGTGTACGCTGGACAACACGGCACCACTGATCTGATTTCGGTTTAAGTTCGTTATGGTTTTCTTTCTCTTCCAGTGTTTACTTTTTGCAAGATCGGTATAATAATGGCACGAGCATGGGGTTGCAACGCACTGAAACAGCCTCCGTAGCCAGATAAAGCACCCCCCTCTGGCAGAGGTGGAGTCTACCGTGCCCTAATTAAACCAGCCAGCCTCCCCCACATCTGCCGGGCGCTGCAAGGCAGCCGTCTGCACGGGCCTTCCCCGTCCCTTAAGGTGGGGCCCTTCCCTCTCTGAGTGGGTGCACGCCCGTTCCCAGGCCTCCGCACGCCACGGTGACAAGAGGGAACGTGCCTCCCCCATGCCTACACTACGCACTGCCCAGCTTTGGTCTGGAGACACTGGGTGAGCACTGTGCAGGGTGCAGAAGGACCTTGAAGCTTGGAGTCCACAGGGCCAGGACGGCATGAGAGCCACCTGTGGTCCAAGGACGGGAGGGAGGGCAAGGTCGCCGTATCTCGATGTCCTCCACCACGGGGGGAGGGGGGGGACCTGCGGCCTTCTGATTTCAAGACTGTTCTTTTTTAAGCACTAAATGAGGCAAGAAAAGCTTCATCTTTCTCTCCTGCACCCCCTTTTAATAAAAGGATTTGTTCTGTAAAATTTGGTTTCAGTCAAAAGGCTGCAACTAAGGACCTAGAAGGCTACACAAGTGTGTTTAAGGCTGCAGGTTCCCCACATCTGCGGGCGTGTTCCAGTCCCAACTGCTCTGCTCTATGAGACTATGACCTTGCGCAGGCCACTCAGCCTCTCTGAGCTGCTGTTTGCCCCATCCACAAAATGGGAAAGAAATGGTTCCCCTCCATGGAGCAGGACTGCTGAGTACAGCTGTAGCAGTGGTGCACTGCACAAGCCCAGAGGAGGCCATGTGCGTAGGTTACGAGGGCGAGCTCTTCCTTTGCACTGGGCACCGCTCTGAATACTTTTTATACACTCTTGATCATTCACTTGACTCTCACAGTAGCATTCTCAGGTAGTGTCCATAACCATGCCTGCTGCTAGAGTTGAGGAAACTGAGGAATGGAGAGCTCGAGTGGCTTACTGAAGGTCCTACAAGTACTCAGTGGCAGAGCAGGGATGTGGACCCAGGTGGTCTGGCCGCCAAGTTCCCACGCTGAGCCATAACACCGCACTCCCTCCGAAACGGCGGCGCCCACCACAGACATGCGTAGGGGACATCTAATCTAGCATGGCCCCTGTCCAGCGTCCCCTTCCTCCAGGGCCCCACCTTCCCTGCGATAAATGTCCATCCCCAAACATCTGTGTATTTCTCACGGTGCTGATCCTGCGCTCCAAGCCCAGAGAAGGGCATGTGGCCCAGCCTAGCCAATCAGAGCACCACCTCCCGATGGCCATAACACTAATAGTCGCTTCCCCGGGGCTACGACATAGATGACACAGAGATTTTTGCTGGGACTATGTGTGGCAATGAAGTTCACTCTTTCTGAAGCAGAACAAAAGCCTGACGCATCTGGGGAACTTCTTCCC
Organism: Microcebus murinus; assembly: GCF_040939455.1. NCBI lineage: Eukaryota > Metazoa > Chordata > Mammalia > Primates > Cheirogaleidae > Microcebus > Microcebus murinus. The sequence goes on along the minus strand of NC_134125.1, from coordinate 17,405,120 downwards.
ACCTAAGGAGACAAGCTGATACTGAGGGAACTGAGGGAAGAGGCGGCAAGAGACACATTCTCGGATGGCATGGTAGGAGCACCTAGATCTAGCCAGGCCTGAAAGCAGCCCTAGGCTCAGAACTTGGCAGGTATTTTGGCCAATAACTTCCCTTTTTCTACTCCAGTCAGTTGAACTGAGTTGCCGTCACCAGAACCCAGAGAGAGAAATGAGCGAGTTAAAAGAGACAATGAATATAGGGTGTCAGGCACAGAGTAAACGCTCAAAACCATTGTGACAGTGTTTATTGATGCTACTCTGCCAACAAGCCGGATGAAAGTAGTTCTACCCCAAATCCTTGATGGAATAACACTCATTTACTGTTTCCCTATTCTGTGTATGGATTCTCACCCATGGAGGGGGTAAATATTCCCCCTCCCCAATTGCTCAAAGAGGGAAAAAGGAAAGAAGGAGATCTCTTCAAAACTGGCCATATTAGGCTAAATATATTATATCTAAATATATATATTTAGCTAAATATATATATTTAGATATATATATATTTAGGCTAATATATATAATATATAAATTATATACTATATATAATATAGTATATTATATTTAATTTATTATATATAATTTATATATAATATATATATTTAGGCTAATATATATATAATATATATATTATATTAGGCTAATATAATATATATTATATATATTAGCCTAATATATTTAGGCTAATATGTATTAGCCTAAATACATTATATCTAAATATATATATTTAGATATATTCTTTATCTCTAAAGCCCAGAACAGCCCTGCAAGGAGCAATCAGCCCTCATCACCTGACAAATGAGAAAACTGCAGCCCAGGGCACAGAAGTGACTTGCCCAGGGCACAGAAGTGACTTGTCCAAGGTCAAGCTCGGGTCTGAGTTGGCGAGACTCCACACCCGCGCCAGGCCTGGGCCACCGCACGGCCCCTCTGCACACAAGTCTCCGCTGCTGCCTTCAGCCCAGGCCCCGTCTCCCCACACCCTCCCCCTCTCCATCCAGCGCGAGTGCAGTTGAGATTCCCATCACATCCAAGTCAACTGCAAACCGATGAATAGCATTACTTTTCTATGCGAAGCCATCTGCCTGCTTTAAATACCTGGGTGAAATGTTTGCTTTGGATTTATTAAGCTACTAGACGAGTCGGCTAGACATATGGAGTGAGGTGGGGGGAGGAAAAAAGATTCTGATATTTTAGCAGAGTGATTAGAACCTGGATTTCTGGGTCGTCTTGAACAACTCAGGGGATTTAAAAACCCTGCACTGCAAATGTCACGGGGAAGGCACTCTGGGTAAAGCGGGACGGCGTCTTTGGCAGGCTAATCTCAGCACATTCCAGGCCTTGACACCCTGGCCGGGTACTCGGAGAAACCAGCCTTCTGCATTAAGGTTTTCCCTGAAGGGAATCACCCACAGCTCACGCCAGAGACTAGCAGCAAAACTGTGAAATGCCAACGTCCTCAAAATGTCAGGCCAGTGGCTCCCCAGTGGTCTGTGTGGCTCAGACGTCTGATGACAGCGGCCCCAAAGGCAGGCGTCCCAAGACTGTGCGCCGGCCACCCTCGGTGCCCTTGATCTCGAACTATGTGGGCATAGATCTTACACATTCCACAGCTTTCCTGACGTTCTGCTAGGGAACCATCATGTTAGGATGCGTCGAAACTCTTCCTGAGCACGTGCTTTTCCGTCCTCTTCAAAGTGACAATACTCATTACGAGTAGCAGAATAATCGTAACTGCTGGCTGTGTCGTGCTGACCATGTTGCTATAAGCCTGAAAGGTGTCTCCCCGAAGGTCAGCCCTGCCCACTACTGTGATGGTATCTAGAGATGAGGCTCTGGCAGGTCAGACGGTTTAGACGAGGCCATGAGGGTGGGGCCCCCAGGACGGGATTAGTGCCCTTAGAAGAAGAGACCCCAGAAAGCTTGTTTCCTCTCTCTCCACCATGTCCTCACAGACACAAGGCACCTATCTGTCTGCAAGCCAGGAAGGAAGCCAGGACCCAGGCATGCTGGCACCCTTGTCTCAGCCTCAGCCTCCAGAACTTCGAGAAATAAATAAACGTCTGTTTTTGCAGCTGCCCAGTTTAGGGTATTTTGCCAGGGCAGCCTGAGCCGAATAAGACACACGTGTACGTTAGTTCATAGCACGCAATCTGCTTGTGACGTAGGCGTTTTCACTCCCATCTGACAGATGGGGAAACTGAGGCTCAGAGAGGTTAGTTAACTTGTCAAGGACATGCAGTCAATAAACGCTGAAGGTCCCAAGTTCTCTTTTAAACCCACAGCTTTTTCTTGTGAGCTCTGTGGCGTGGGCTCACCCGGCCTGCTGAGGACAGCAGGTCTTCCTTCGCTTGTCTTAAGTCTATTTCTTTGAGAGTTCAAGAGTCCAACTCATGTTTCCATATTTTAGGATCTAAGGGCTGCTCAGGTCCTCCGTGATGGAACAGACTCCAAAAACTGCCTTCCCGGCTTCCTCGCTGGTGACAATGGATTTGGAGCGCACCGCTGCTCCAAAGAGAGAGAGGAAAGTAGAAAACCAGGATAAAATATCCAGAAAAGGCCCTCCCCACCCCCCTGTCTTTTTCGCACCCCCTGCTTTTATTATATTCGAGCGCCTCTTTGCTCCCCTGAACAGCAAGGCGTCCGTGTGCCTCCACATCTGTCTGTCTTCCCGCGGGGCGCCGGGCTCCTGGGGGCCACCCGGCTCTTGCTCAGCTCTGGGTCCCCACACAGCAGGGACTGGACACATGTGCACTGAGGGGCCAGCTGGAGACGTCAGCTCGCAGCCCCTGGACGCGCCCTCGGGGAGCAGCCGCCACCCGCCCGGCCCCCGGCTCCTCCGCGCACAGGCCTGTCACCCGGACACCGGCCAGTGCCCGCAGGAAGGACGAGGGACAGGCGTGTGGGCAGGACCCTCCCCTGTAGCAGGAAGTGACCTGGCTAGGGAGGACGACCACAGCCTTGTCCTCTGAACCCCAGATGCACGAGCTGGGCCCTTTCTGCCAAGCCGGCGTGAAGGCACTTCAAGAGGAGCAAAGAAAGTCCCAGTCCCAAAGTCCCAAAATATATATATATATATATTTATTTATATATATTTATTTTTATAAATAAATATAAATTTATTTATATAAATATATATATTTTGCTTTGTATTTATATAATTTTATATAAATACTTTGTATTTATATAATTTTCTATAAATACTTTGTATTTATATAATTTATATACATTTATTTGTATTTATATAAATATATATATATATTACTTTGTAAAGGTGATATAGCTCATTACTCATCAGGGAAATGCAAAGTAGAATCCCAAACATACTCCCCCAGAATGGCTAAAATTTAAGTGATTCATAATACCCAGTGATGGGATGACAGCCAAGTCTCATATTGTGTTGTTATAGTGTAGGTGTCTACAGAGACTTTGGAAAACCATTTGGTAGCATATATTATATGGAAAACCATTTGGTAGCATAAATATATAAATAAATATATATTTATTTATTTTTGCTAAAAAGAAAGCACACACACCGCATGCACGTGTACACACCCACCCCCCTACACATACAAGCTTGAACAAAACACCGAGGCAGTTCAAATTCTAGCAGAAACTGGGCACGGAGGGAATGAATTGTGAGTCTCGGCCTTGGAGACGGGGCCTCGGTCATCCTGCACCACTCCTGCTTAACCAGAATACCCGGCTAACCAGGACACCACCTGCCTGACCTACTGATCTGAAAATTGGGTTCTAAGATATCTAAGATGGGTCCATTGGATTAAATAAAAATCCAGAATTTCTCTTCAATAGACTCATGGCCAGCAAACACATGAAAAATGTTCAGCATCTCTAATCATCAGGGAAATGCAAATCAAAACCACAATGAGATATCGCCTAATCCCAGTGAGAATGGTTTTATCAAAAAGTCCCAAAACAACAGATGCTGGTGTGGATGTGGAGAGACAGGGACTCTTATACACTGCTGGGGAGACTGCAAACAAGTACAGCCTCTATGGAACGTAGAACGGAGATACCTCAAAGTATTAAAAGTAGACCCGCTATTTGATCCCACAATCCCACTACGAGGTATTTACCCAAAGGGGAAAAATAAGGCATTTTATAAAAAGGACACTTGCATTCAAATATTTACAGCAGCACGATTCACAATCGAAAGGATGTGGAAACAGCTCAGTGACCACCATGACACTAGTGGATTAACAAAATGTGGTATATGTACATTATGGAGTACTACTCAGCCATGAAAAATGGTGATCTAGTATCTTTTGTAACAACCTGGCTGGAACTGGAGACCATTCTTCTAAGTGAAGTATTGCAAGAATGAAAAAACAAGCACCATACATACTCGATACTAAATCGGAACTAATCGATCAACACCACATGTGCACATATGGAAGTAAAACTCTACGGAAATCAAGAAGATGGGAAGGGATGGGTAAATTTCACACCTGATGGGTACAATGCACACTGTCTGGGTGAAGGGCACACCTATAACTCAGACTCAAACTGTACAAAAGCAAATTATGTAACCAAAATGTATGCACCCCCGTAATATTCTGAAATTTAAAAAAAAAAAAGAATTTCTCTTCATAAAAAGATACCATTAAGAAAATGCAATGTCAGCCATAAACCAGGAGAAGATATTTGCAGTAGACGTATCTAGCAAAACGTTTAAATCCAAAGTATCCTGCAAATCACTAAGAAAAATACAGACAACCCAAAAGAAAAATAAGCATACTCCTTGAACAGGTAAAAGAAGATATCCAAATGGCCAATGTACTTTGTAAAGGTGATATAGCTCATTGCTCATCAAGGAAATGCAAATTAGAATCCCAAATATACTCCCCCAGAATGGCTAAAATTTAAATGATTCACAGCACCCAGTGTTGGGATGCCATCCAACTCTCATATTCTGTTGTTACAGTGTAGATGTCTACAGGGACTTTGGAAAACCATTTGGTAGTATCTGCTAAAGCCAAACAAACAGGTGTACTGTGATCCAGACTTATCACACTTGTAGGTCTACACCCCATAGAAATGCACACATCTGCACCCCCCTCTGGCTCCCTCACAAAAAGACATCAAAAATATTCACGGTGGCTTTCTTCATGATAGCCATGAAATCTAGACACAACCCACATGTCCATCAACAGCAACATGGATAAATTGCGGTAGTCACATAAACAGCAAGAAGAATGAACGAACCACCACACTCAGTAATATCAATAAATCTCACAGGCATGCATGGATGGAGCAAAAAAAAAAAATCAAGTCACGAGGTCAACACATGCGGATGGTGAGAATTCATCGAATGAGCAACATGGGACTTTGATAGGCAAAAGGCCTGCGTGGAAAGTGACAGGCTTTTAAAATGGCACCTGAATAGTCACCCTCTCTCCTAAATCGCTGGGGTGCCTTTTGAGAACCGGTCTTACTGAAAGGCCAGGTGGAGGGTGGGAGACTTGGGGGGCGGATTTTATCTTCCCCAGGATGGCTTAGTGCTTGATACACTGGTACTAGGAGGACCAGCCAGCTCATCCCTGTTGGCCTGGGATCTCTCCTGGCTTTAAAATGGAAAGTCCTGTTTCCTAGGAACCTCCGCCCTGCGCAAATCCAAATGGCTCTGAAATCAGAAAGATGGGGTTTCAGACCGAGGCACGTTCTACAATATAACTGGCCTGAACTCTCCAAAAATGTCAGCATCATAAAAGGCAAGGAAAGACCGAGGAACTACGACTTCATAAAAAACAGAATGCAGGCAGTTTCACATCCCAGGTTGGATCTGAAACTCGGGGACAAATTGCTCCAAAGGACATTAATGGGGTTATTGGAGAAATTTGAATAGTCAGCAGATAAGATCAGGAATCTGCAAACTCTTTCTTCAAGGACGAGATAGCAAGCAGTTTAGGCTTGGCAGGCCAAGAGGCAAAATCAAGTATATATGTGGACATTTATAGAACCAGTTTAAAAACCATATAAAAACATAAAAAACATTCTTTGCTCACGGGCTGTAATAAAACAAACAAACAAAAATAAGCAGTGGGCCAGATTTGCCCTGGAGACTCTAGTTTGCCAACCCTTGGGTTAGAAAATAAAGTATTTTTATCAATATTAATTTTTTTATTTTGATTAGGATAAAGGGACACCGTGTAACTTGTTTTTCTAATAATTCAGAGAATGTCATTTAGAGAGAGAATGAGAACATGAAGGTGGCAAAATGTTAAAAGTGGGTAGATCTGAGTGAAGAATCCACTCAGTCCTGCAACTTCTCTGTAAGGTTTAAATTCCTTTAAGATAATTTTTTTAAAAAAAATCCCAGCTCCACCTAACTTTTTGGGCAATTTTCCTGTTTGCAGATCCTCTTCCTACATACAGTGGAGACTTACCGCCCATCTGGTCAGTCCCCACTCATCTATTGGGCACTTGCTGTATGCAGCCACCCTCCTACACACTGGCCCCAAACAGAAAAGGGCCCTTGCTCCTGGGGAACCATGCAAGTGGGTTTCTGGGGAAAACAATTAAGCCATGATGTTGAAGTGTGTGGCACTGTGCCTGGCAGAGTGTAAACAGTCAAAGTTCTCCATCAATATCCTTGTTGTTGAGATAGTTATCATGACCCTGGTGGCCCACTGGGCTGCTCAAGGCTAAACAGCAACAGGTCGTGCTGGGGAGAAGGTGGCCTTTCGTGCCTATGACAAGAGCAGCTTCTTCCCACGCCATTCATCCCAGCACTGACAGTGTCAATATTTGTGGGGCAAACAGGCCAGTGATAACCATGTTTTTTACAATTACAATCCAGTCTTTATCTCCTCTGACAAGAGGTTATGTTAATATTGAATCAATTCACTCCAACATAATCTTAAAAAAAAGGAAAATGATGCTCTTCAAATAAAACATCCAGGGAAGCCACCTGTTCCATAGTTCCGGCTGGGGGAAAAAGTGGTCCCCAGGTGTCCACTCACACAAAAGACTCCCACCAGGGTCATCTTCCCAGAGCATATTAATTCTTTGCAATGCGTCATGGAGGCATGGGTGGCACACGGTGACAAATGTCCTAATGAAGAGCCCTGGGGATGAGTGCAGGGCCATCAGCCTGCTGGTGCTGGCGGGAGGCGACAGGGATGCCCGCTAAGCCACCAGTGTCGTTCATGGGCAGAAGATGCACCAGGTCGATCGGCCCCACCTGCGTGAACCCCACCTGGGCCTCCGCCCCCAGGTGGAAGGACCTGCAGTGCCACTCAGGGTGAACAGAAGGGATGTGGCGGCCCAGAGACAGCAGGGGGCCAGCAGGAGGCGCACTGGGGGTACAGGGTGGCACTCTCAAGTGCGGCAGCCAGACGCCCTGGGTTCAAACCCCGGCTGGACCTCTTATTCCCTTTGTGGCTTTGGATACCTCCCCAGTTCCTGCCTTTAAGGAGTTAGAAAGAGAAGTCATCAAAGTGGTAATTAAAAGAGAGTGTTAGTACTAACTGAGGGGTGAACCCAGCAGATTGGGAGGTGGAACCCTCACCCAGCCCGGGGGGAAGGGGGTGGGTCGGAGAGGGCTCCAAGAGAGGATGTCCACACTCAAGTTCAAGGATACACAGGTGCTCACGGGACAAAGAGGGATTCGAGGGAAGTAGAAGAGCCCACCCAGCAGGGAGCGCCACTTGGGCAAAAGTGAAAGTCTTAGGACAGGTGTGGCCATGCTGCTGGGGGCGGGGGGGCGTGACAAGAGGGTAGGAGCTGCACTGTGCATCCTTGCAGGCTAAGGCAAGAAACCTGTCGTTTACGCAGAAAACAATGGGAAGCTGCTGATGGATCCTGACACAAAGAGCCCAGATTGTATTTAAATTTTAAAATTCTCTCTGCAAAAATCAGGTGGCAGAAAGAGTGCTTGGACATGGCCAGGCTTGAGAGAAAACTGAGAGAGAGAAACAGACAGACCGACAGACAGACAGACAGACAGACAGGTGGCGTGTTATAAGAGCTGGGGGAGAGGGGAGGGGATGCTTTTCAGAGTACTTAGCCGGTAGGATGACTGGGGCTTGGTGGCAGCTTTGTTCTCAGCAAGAGGAGAACTATAGCCCCAAGCATGAATTAAGTAAACAACTAAAGAGCTCAGTGCAAACCATTCTCTAGTTAACAAAAAGCAAATAACATATTTCCTTTGGCTAGCAGACAAAGGTCAAAGGCATGAATCAATTGGGGGGAGCTGGGAGCAACTCCTGCCCTGGAGCAGACATGGTAGTAATCGCCCACTCTCTCCTTGGAGCCAGGTGCCGGCATCTGCTCCTCACAGATGTTATTTATGCACAGCGATTATCTCAATTATATATCTCGGTTGTTGGAATTGCTTCTGTCTCCAGATTAGTTTGTTTCCAGTGGAAACATTCCATGGGAATTAATTAGAAATTGGCTCCGGAGGAACAGGTGTCATTAGATCAGCCCCACACTTTTTGTCTTGCCTACCTGGTTCCACAAGGTCTTGTGAAATCATGTGCCCAGAACCCAACGTCTTCCAACAGCCGACACCAGTAAGTGGAACGAGTGGGCAAGTGGCAGTGCTACATTTTGAAATCATTGTCTTAGAGTTTTCAATGTGGGGACTCCTTTCAAATGCATGGTCCAGTGTTCTTTATACCAGCCCGATTAGCTGAGATTGTCAAGCCCACTTACTAAGTGAGAAAATGAAGTCTCAGCAAGGCAGGTGACTTGTCCAAGATCTACAGCTAGGTGGGAGGCAGAGGCGGGATTTGAACCCTTTGCTTGGCCTCCAAGAGCCTTCTGTGTTTCTTGGGAGGATCTTAAGCCTCAGGTGTTAGCTCGGATACATCCAAGGCTCCCAGTGGAGGGAAACTGGGTGGAAAGAGCCAACCAACTCTCTAGATGTGGGGCGGTGGGCAGAGGGGCTGCCTGCCCACAAGGAGAGAAGATTCTCTGGCTAACCGACCCTCTCCTGCTGCTAGTTCTGCCTGGTATTCCATACATCAGGGTGTCAGCACTTTATTGGGGAACTGGAACCCTGTCATTTTTTACAAGCTTTTCTGGCTATGCCCTCCTCTGCTCAATAGCTTTCTATGGCTCCCTATCGCTTTGGGATAAAGTGCCAACTCCTTAGCCTCGTTCACTAAACCATTCATGAGCCGGCTCCAGCCTCTATCACAGGCACAATCCTCTCTGCCCTTACCCTCTGGGCACCTCATACTCCAGCTACGCCACACTGAACAGAATATACTCGCTGTCTCCATGCGCTTTTGCCCTTTCATGCTCCGCTGCTTCCTTCTTAGAAAGCTCACGTGTATCTTACTTATATAACCAGCAATTCATTTCTATCTTTAAAGACACCACCAAAGCTACCAGCTCCCCTCCCAGAGCAAAATTAAAGGCTTCCTCTTTAGCTGAACCCCGATATCCCTCCAATATAGAGTCCGTCACTCTGTCGTCTTATAGTCTGCTTCCAGAACTGGGAGCCCCTCAAGGGAAGGGACTTTGACATCTCCGCTTTATCCCTGAAGTTCGGCCCCAAATGCATCCCGCAGGGGAGACCGTGTCAATATGGGCAGGATGAATGCAGCCCTCTAGCAGGTGCGAACCAACACATTCCTGTAAAGGCCACAGGGTCCGTCCTAGTCCCCGAAGGTCTCACTGGCTTCTCCCTTATCGGCCCCCAAGCACCTGGGACATGAAGTGATGACGACACTGCATTTTAGGAAGGGGCTCAGGGAGGTCGTGTCACCTGTCGAAGGTCACAAAGTTAGCAAGTGCCCGGTCCAGTTCTCTGGACTCAAAATTTAATTAATTTTAAAACAGGGGGAACTAAGATCAGCTGCACTAATATAACCTCTCTGTCAGTTTCTGTTTTTCATAAATGAGGCTGATGGTTCCCGAATGCTGGTCCTAAGACCAGCATCAGAATTTCCTGATGTGGTTGTTTAAAAATGTAGATTCTGGATTTCAACCAAAACTTAATTTTTAAAAAGGGTATCTAGAGGGTGGGATCTAGAAATCTGGGGCTTTTAAATGGTGCTTAAGTTCTCTGATGGGCAGCCACGTTTCAGGACCTCCAAGACACTAAGCAAAAGCCTGGTACCTAGTTAAGTGCTGAATAAATGTTACTAGGTAACGTAGTGGGCAAGCCAAGTGGCAAGGGTACAGGGCCGGTGGCATTTATAGCTTCCGGACATACATTGCTGTGTGCCGTTGGGTAAATTACTCACCCTCTCAGAGTCTGTCTCCTTATTAGTAAAACGGGTCAAAAATAGGCACATGCAGCAACTAAGGTTATAGCAAGGATTATCTAAAATAGCGCACTTAATTGTTGTTCATCAAACCTTATCTGCAAGTCCCAGCAATTCCAAAGCGGCTCCAGGTTTGTCCCTTCTTGCCATCTCTATCAGCACCCCTAACCCAGATGAGCACTTCCTCTGGCCTAGAGGGGTGCATCAGCCTCCAAGAAGGTCCCCCCTCCTTTTTCCATAGTCCATTCTGCATAAGGAAGAACAGTCCTCCAAAACGTGAATCAGACTCTATCATGCTCTGCTCAGGATCTCCCAGTGGCTCCTCGCCACCTCTGGAATAAAATCCAAACCTTGCAGGCCCTGCACGTTCCGGTCCCTTCCTGCCCCTCCTTCTCCCGGGACAGTTGTAGCTGACTCCCAAGCTAAACAAGACCCCCTGCAGTGCCCTGACCTGGGACCCCCTTTATTTTCCTTTCTCGCCTGAATTGAGGTGTGGAATGATTTTGTGCATTTGTGTCGCCGTTTGCCTTCTTTTCCAGCGGGTTCAAGTTCCAGCAGAGTGGGAACCACACCTGTCTCACTAACCGCCGTACCTATCGCCTGGCGCACAGCAGGTGCCGCATACACCCACAATGCATGAATAAATGGGTGAATGGAATGGTTCACACCATACCTGGCACTTAGGACGCACCCAGAGGCGGTGTGCTCCCTCGCCCCTCCCCCTCTTGCCCGCCTCCCATGCCTGTGTCCCCCGGGCAGAGGACAGACACCGCAGGACAGAGACGAGGGGCGGCCATGCCCAATGTCATCCCTGCTTTACTTGCTCAGCTCTGACTCCGGCATCCGGGACACGTGTGCTGGGAGCCAAAGCAACTGTACCCTGACCTCTGGTCCACGAGGTCCCATCCTTGTAACGATTTCCATGACAACAGCAACAGAAAGCCAAGGCTGTGGATTCCCTTTGATAGGAGCCGGATGCGGAGACTGGGAAGAAGGACTTTCAGAAGAATGATGCTCTTTGATTCGGCTCAAAGGGCCTTCATTAAATACCACTATTTCCCAAGAACACACATTTTAACCCTGCAGAGGGAGAAAGCTCATGAATGCTAAAGAAAAAGAAAGAAGAAAGGAAAAAGAAACGGAACCACCCTGGTTCCTTTTCAAGAACGCCCTCCTGCGGGGGGCTGGGAGGCTCGGGGCTGTGGCATCGGGAACGTTTTGCTAGAAGATGGGCCGGCACGTGGCCTTCCACCAAGGGGGCTGCAGGAACTCAAGGTGCCTAGCCTCAGGCCGGCGCTGGGGCAGCTCCGCTGCCCACCGAGGCAAGCCCACAGGCTCAAGCTTCCCCTCGCTCCTGGTGGGCCAAGCCGGCAGGAAGATGCAGTGGGAGGCAAAAGAGCCCGGAAGTGATTTCTGCACTTAGAATCACCAACTCTGCATCCGGGTCCTGGCTCTGTCGCTTCCCTGCTGTTACCTAGGGCACACCACTTGTCACCTCTGGACAGAATTGTCCCTTCTGTAAAATGGGCACAATACCACCTGTCCTCGAGGATTGAGAGCAAGAGGATGCATTCAAGCACCGGAGGTTCTGGCTTTTTTGTTTTTTTGTTTTTTGTTTTTTTTGAGACAGGGTCTCGCCGTCACCCAGGCTGCAGTTCAGCAGCGTGATCGCAGCACACTGCAGCCTGGAGTTCCAGGGCTCAGGTGGTCCTCCTGCCTCAGCCTCCCACGTCGCTGGGACAGGCACATGACACCACATCCGGCTAATGTTTAAATTTTTTTGTGGGTATGGAGTCTTGCTATGCTGCCCAGGCTAGTGTCGAACTCCTGGCCTCAAGCAATAGCCCACCTCCCACCCCCCATCCCCGCCTTCAACCTTCCAAAGTGCCGGGATTACAGTCGTGAGCCACCGCACCCAGTCTGATTCCGGATTTCCGACATGGCCATGCGGACCACAAAGTGAGCAACCATCCTGGTTGCCCAGGATTTTCAGCGCTAAAACCAGGAGAGTCCTGGACAAGCCAGGATGATTAGTCACCCCAGAGAAGGACGCCAGGACAAAGGTGATGACAAAGAATTGTAGACGTTTTAAGATAGAAGGGCCCTGAAATGTCTTATGGTTTAAAGGACTTCCCTTCCTCGGTGTTCTTTCCCCAAACCCATAAACTTGGTCTCATCCCGAGAAAACCGCCAGACAATCCCAGATTGGGGGACATTCTACAGGAGACCTGGTCAGTTCTCCTTCTAATGGCCAAGGGCATGAAAAAAAAAAAAAAGGCAGGCCTGGGAAACTGCCCCAGACGAGAGGGGACAGGGCAAGTATGACAACCGACTATGGCGTGGTGCCCGGGGTGGGTAAGATCCGAGTCAAATCTGAAATGAGGTTTTTTTGTTTTTGTTTCAGAGCCTCTAGTTGAGCGACTAAGCTCTACCTGAAATGTTTTGTGTTACAGATAGAAACTGACACCAGAGACTGGAAGCAAGGGAAAACTCGGGAATCTCGGTTTCTCGCACCTGGCGCTATACTCTGCTGCCTCCCGCTGCCTTCCAGGAGACCTGCTGGCCATCGTGAGCTGCTTCTCCAGAAGGACCAGAGAGAGGAGGACTGGGTTTGGAGTCAGGAGATGTGGGTTCCAGGCCTGGTTCAGCCTCTGGCTGGCCGTGTGACCTCAGGCCTCTCTGACCCTCAGTCTCCTCATCTATAAAATGGGGTACACAAGCCAATGGAATTCAGCAGAAAAATACGTATTATGTGCAAAGGACTGAGCGGGCATCGGCAGAGATGAATGAAACCTGGCTCCTGCCCCCAGGAAGCTTGCAGTTTCGCTGGGGAGTCAGACTACCTGTCTGAGTTTCTGGGGATACACCATGAAGACAAAGCCACCCCCGGCCATGTGGGGTGGCTGAGGGCAGATAACACGAGACCAGAGAAGGAGGAGAAGGGATTCCAGCCCTCCAAGAAAGGGAGCTGGTGAAGGCACTTAGGCTCAGCAAGAACGGCCCGGGCAAGGGACGTGTGTGACTTGGAGGGCAACAGCCCCACAGGGCTGGCAGCCTCCCTGCGTGTTGTAAACTCCCTATGGGGACTGGCTGCTAATCCTGAGTCTCTGCTACATCGTTTGGCTCCGGGACCTCTCTCCCCAAGGCTCGAGCCACCCTGCAGAATCCACTCACATCTCTCGACACCCCGGCCACCGTCTGCAGCCAGAAAAACCACACTCATCACGTCCCCCGAGATTCCCAGATCCTGCCCCGGCTGCACCTCCCATCCACCCTGGGACCTGGGCTCCTGCCCTCCTCTGAGCCAGCCAGGCGTGATGGACCCTGAAGGCCTGGGTTCGAGTCCTAGCACTGCCACTTTCAAGCCGGGCACCTGTGGGTGTGTCACCGCACCCTTCCGTGAAATGAAGTCTGTGATCCTCACCCCACTCTGCTGCTGTGAGAACACCACGGGACAACAGGTAGGGAGGACACAGAGGACCCCACACCTGGCCAGGGCTCCAGAGAGTGACAGTCGGTGGTCAACGCCCTGTCCTGATCAACATCATTCTAACAAGCAGACAGCCTTGCTTGTCATCACTGTTGCTGCTACTAAGAGCTGGCTTTGCATTGCTGGCACTATGGCCATGTGGTTCACACCCAGCCACGGTGGCCACCAAACACATACACACACAGATGCTGCCCTCAGCCCTCCTGGCCCCGGGCACTGCTCTGCCCCAGCCCTCCAGACAGACACGTTCTGCCGCAGCTCGGAAGGAGGGGACAGGACGCCTTCTTGGACCCCTCCTCCTCACCTGCCACGGCGACATAATGCTCCCAGGCCTGCAATGTCCCCCATCTCCCTGCAGGTCTGTGACAGTCGGGGGTTGCTGCTACGGCCCAGCCCCCACCTGGAGGGACAGCCGTTCTCCCCGGCTGCAGCACCCCCCGGTCCGGTTCCCGGGGACCCCGCGCCACCCACCTGGCTGTGCACTTTCTCCAGCTCCTCCTTGCTGATGGACGTCTTGCTGTCTTCCATGGTGCTCAGGAGGGACTGCACGTCCGCCAGCAGCGCGTGCGTCCTCTTCAGGTCCCTCCGAAGGCGCTTCTCCACGTCAAAGTCCCGGTGGCCAATCTGGAAGCCAAAGGAAGGCCCGTGAGCTTAGATGACAAAGCAGCGGCCAGGCTCCAGGGTTTCCAGATCCAGGTTTCTCCCTGGGCTCAAATGCTGCATCGGCCACCCCCCCCCACACTGTGTGACCTTGGACAAGAACCTTTCTCCTCCCCGAGCCTCAGTTTCTTCATCTGTAAAATGGGACTGGGACAGACCACATAGGGCTGCTGTGAAAATTACATGCATGCTTAGCCCAGTGCCCAACCCATAGGCAATGCACAACAAAAAGTGCTGCTGTCATCGCTGTCATCACAGCCTGCATGCACCCAAAGCCATTCTGTCCCATCTTTTGCAGCAAAAGTCATCAGTCATCGACATGACCTCACCTCACCTCGTAAGAGCCTGTTCCTCTACTTGTGGCCAGTCCTGCTGGCCACAGGAGGCCAGCAGGACTGTGAGTTCCCATTTTGCAGCACAAAGATTCAAACTTGGATAAAGATGGTGAATAATTAACCAATAAATCTAAATGATGTTTAGTGTTGCCGTGGGAAACTACATCCAAACCTCAATTGGTTCACCATTTATCATAAAGGCAAATTATTTGGGGCGGTCGTTAAATGTCCATTGTCAAAGAACTCTCCGAGCATTAGTTAAAACACGATCTAGAAGTGCTGTTAAGATATAATCAAGCCACTTTAAAGAAGGGGAGATTGAGGCTTGGAGAGAGAATGTGAGTTGCCAAAGGTTTCATGACAACATAATGCCAGGACAGCCCTGGGCCGGACAGGGCATGATGGGGACATCTGGGGGTTATTAATATTTTTTGACCTGCAATTTTGTGCTTTTTTAAAAATGAATTTATGGAAATCCATTGAGCTGTACATGTGGGGTGTGGCATGCTTCTCTGCATGTATGTTACACCTCAGTGAATAGTAACCATGTTCCTTTGGAAGATCTAGTTAGCTTTTCTGTCCTTTGAGCACTGGTCCCACTTTGCCAGTTTAAGGACAGGCAGATGAGATCATTTTCTGCTGAGGGACCTTACCCAGCCAGAAGTGAGCACATTGCTTCCCCCAGAATCCTGAATTGGTAGGGGACCAGTTGTCAAGTGGGTCCTGAAGAAGCCACATCCTGGACTGGGCACCAGGAGTATGACCTTAGACTTCTTGACAACTTGCAGTGGCCAAAAATACAGGCTGAGACAAAGCAGAGGAGGGGCAGGATTACATGGGGCCCCGAGCGAAATTCCGACAGCCTGCGATGTCCTCTGGGAACGGCACTGACTTGAAACGAAGTGTGTTAGCATCCCTGAAAGACACTAGCGGCCCCCTTCTTGGACTTTTCAAAAGATCACCGGAAAGAACACAGCCCCACACATCAGCCAATGAGTTTTAAAGAAAGTGGACAGAGGTGCCTCAACACTGGGACTTGGTTTCCACATACCTAGAAATCGGTGCCTCCATGCCAAATGCTACCTGTTTCCTGGAATGCTCAGAATGCTCCAGAATATTCTAGAAAGAATGAGATGACCTAGGCTTTAAGCCCTGGCTTATCATTTGCTGGTGGTGGGAAGCTTGACCGAATCGCTCCACCTCTCTGAACCTGAGTTTTCTTATCTATAAAAAGAGAAGTTAAAAAAAAAAAATCCCTGTCCTTCGTGTTGAGGTAAGACAAGGATCAGACCTGATAATGGATCACAAAGCACTTGGTACGCTGTCTAGTGCTTTACAAACATAAAGGATTAGGAGTATCGTTTGCTGACCCAGAATGCGTTCCTGTAGATTTCCTATTCCTATCTCTCTACTGCAGGTTTTGAATTATTTGAAAAATGAGCTGGTTCTTAGAATATAGCCCTTTTCCTGAGATGTACGGCTTTGGTACATTTAAAATGCTCTCTCTCTCTCTCTCTCTCTCTCTCTCTCTCTCTCTCTCTCTCTCTGTCTCTAAATATCACCTGCTGAACTGAGCTGAGGGCTGGGCATCGAGCCAGGCTCTTTGTCACATGTTATTGCATTTAACTTCTGTGACAATCTCTTAAAAATAGACATTATTATTATTGCCTTTATAAATGCAGTAATAGCTTACATTTATAGACACCTTCTAAGTGCGATACGCTACTCAAAACACTTCGCGGTGATGAACGCATTTAGCCATCGTGACCGATCAATGAGGCGTGTGGCACGGTGAGTCCCATTTTACAGATGATGAAACTGAAGCTTACAGAGACGAAGTAATTTGTCGGAGATCACACAAACTAGTAAGGGGCAGAGTTGGGATAGGAACCCAGCTTTTCTGGCTGGAAAGAGGCAATTTTGGTAAAATGTGCCATGAGACAGATTATGGTTTGCTCGGGAGGCATGGAGGGGCATCACGTGGCTCAGGCTGGAGTGGCAGACAGAAGTAGAAGCTGGCTAGCTGCTCCTAGCTGGGGGAGGTTCAGGAAAGGCGTTGCAGGTAGAAGGCACGGCATGAGCAGAGACAGAGAGGAGAGGGACAGTCTGGTATGTTCGCTTCTTGGTGGTTGCCATGAGCACATAAAACCCCACAGTGGGGGCAGGTCACAAAGTGAGAGAAGTTACCCAGGGCTCTTAAGTATATACTGTCATAGGGAAATGGAGGGGGTAGCTCATGAAAGTGACACAGAGAACTCAAGTGATCAGCTCAAGGTCACACAGCTACTCAGTGGCTATCCAGGGATTTGAACCCAGGCAGCTCAGCATTAGAATGCAAGCCTCTTACCACTACATCACAGTGCCCGGGGCAACTGCTAGCTGAACCCAGATTTATTTACTCTAGAGCCCAGATTTGTGCCATGACTAAGCACAAGCAGCGAGCATTGCATGGTTCTTATATTTGCATCTGATTGGGCTCTGCACACACATCCTACAGCACCTTTAATTCTCCTGTGGGGTGAGTTAGCATCAGAGACGGTCCCTGATGTTGGCACTGACCATGCTGTAGAGACGGCCCAAATTCTACAGTCTTCCCTGCCAGAGAGCCCCTGAAAATGCTGGCACCATCTCCCTTTTCAGAGAGATGCAAACAGAATTCACAACAGAATCTCAGACCAGTCATCCTCCCCTTTATAATGAATTGCTATAAGAGAGGATGGCAAAAAAAAAAAAAAAAACCCTCATTAGGTTAATGAGAAATAAATGTCATTCTGTGAGTTCCCATTTTGCAGCACAAAGATTCAAACTTGGATAAAGATGGTGAATAATTAACCAATAAATCTAAATGATGTTTAGTGTTGCCGTGGGAAACTACATCCAAACCTCAATTGGTTCACCATTTATCATAAAGGCAAATTATTTGGGGCGGTTGTTAAATGTCCATTGTCAAAGAACTCTCCGAGCATTATTAAAACACGATCTAGAAGTGCTGTTAAGATATAATCAAGCCACTTTAAAGAAGGGGAAATTGAGGCTTGGAGAGAGAATGTGAGTTGCCAAAGGTTTCATGACAACATAATGCCAGAACTGAGCTGCCTGATGACATTATGAAAAAAAGATGGTCCACTAAAGTATGGTTCTACATAACTGGCCCTTATCCCTTTTAAGCAGAATGGTGTTAGGTTTTAAAATTTACAGACTTTTAAATAATATAGACCTCATTTAAAAATCGATCCAGGGCACTAACTGGCCATATGATCCTGGATAAGTTGCTTTACCTCCCTGATTATCACTTTTTTGCATTTATATGAAGAAAATAATAATACTGATCCCACAGCATTGCTGTGAAAATTAAAATATATTAGAAAGCGTTATGGTTAAGTAATTATCTTAAAATGTATTAATAACTACTAAAAGAATAGAAATATAGTTTGTGGCTTCTGAGCCAGCAGTAGAACAAAAGTAGAACATCAAAAACATTATCCAAAAGTAGGAAAGCAATAAAGGAAGAACAAAGAAAAGGAAAACAACAAATGCTAACTACAAAATAAGGTAATATGAATAGTTTCAAATATATTAGGCATTATAATAAATGTAAATGAATTAAATTTTCCCATGAAAAGTTAGAGACTAAAATATTGGATTAAATTACTAGCTGTAAGCCAGGCGTGGTGGCTCATGCCTGTAATCCTAGCACTCTGGGAGGCCAAAGTGAGAGGAATGCTTGAGGTCAGGGGTTCAAGGGCAGCCTGAGCAACAGCGAGACCCCATCTCTATTAAAAATTGAAAAAATTAGCTGGGCATGGTGGCATGGGCCTATAGTCCCAGCTACTCTGGGGACTGAGGTAGGAGGATTGTTTGAGCCCAGGAGTTTGAGGCTGCAGTGAGCTATGATCATGCCAATACACTCTAGCCCAGGTGACAGAGTGAGACTCAGACTCAGAAAAGAAAATATCCAAATGTTTAAAGGAAGCATGTGAACACACACACAGACACACGCATTCAGAAAGGTTAAAAATGAAGGTATTATAAAAAGATCTTGCAGGAAAACTAACTAAAAGAAATCAAGTAAAATAAAATAAGGCAAATATAATTTATAGAGAAAGGAGAGATGCTATATCAGAATCAAAGGAACAATCTGCTAAAGACATAAGGCAATACAAAACTCAGGTGCACCTAAATATACAACCACAAAATACATGTGGACAAACTATAACAGAATTATTAACAAAATTCAGTAAAACCACAATGATAGGAGGACTATCACAGGACTCTCTGAGAAGCACATCAAGTGGACAAAACCAAAGTTAATAGGAGGTAATTTTTAAAAATGCAATTATATATTTTAAACCTTTTTCTTTATGATTTGTGCTTTTATATTTGCATACAATGTTGAAATCAAAAGATTAACAAACTTGATCTATTTGCCATGTATAGAACTCTATTCTTCATGAGCAGCTACATTCTTTTCCATTCAATAATTTGTTAAACTTGACCAAGAACCGAGGCAACAAAGAGATCTCAACCATTTCAAAGAAAAAAAAAATCTTATGCATTCTACCATGTTATATGTCCAAATGACACTAAATTAACAGTAAAGTTATTCTAGATAAAATCCCAAATGTTAATAAACTTGAAACTCAGTTTATAAATAACTTACAAGTTAAAGGAGGAAAGCACAAAAGATATGACAAAATAGCATGTAAGAATGGCACTAGAGTAGCAATACAAGGTAAAGGCATTATCTTAAATGTACTTTAAGAAATTTTTAAATGGAATAAAAAATATTGAAAGAAGTTAAAAACTTTAACACCAAAGCTAAAAATGAGCAAAAAACTAAATCAACGGAAAGGAGAAGGGAAAAGAAGCAAAGATAAAGGCAGAGGCTAATAAACACAAGACAGGGTAACAATGTAACAAAAGCTGGTTCTTTGAAAGGAGCAAATTTGAGCAAATTTCTAATGAGACTGATCAACAATAACAAAACCCTCAAAAGTGGACATTATTATTATGATTGAAGAAAAGTAATCTGATACAGTAGCATTTTTAAAACCATGAGAAAATACTGTAATAAGATTTTTTATGCCAACCTATATGAAAAGTCAGATAAAATAATAAGTGGCTAGAAACATGCTAGTTACCAAAATTTACTCAATAAGGAAGAGAATAATATCTGAATTTGTGTTCAATTATTATTACAGAGATAGCAATCAAATGCCTACCTTACCCCCTAGAAGAAACCAGACTCAAATGGATTTACAGACAAATTGTATCAAATCTGCAAGAACCATCTGACTCAAATTTTATAAAAATTATTTAAGAAATGATTGCAAACTCATTTCATGAGGTTAATACAGCATTTGACAAGGATAGTCTAAGGGAAGAAAACTATAAACTAATCTTACTTATGTGCCTGGTTGCAAAAATCCTGCATAAAATGTTAGCAATCCAAAAGAGCAGTGTATTTTTAAAAAAATGACTAATTAATGTTTATCTGAGAAATATGTCAGCATACATTATAGCATCTAAAATATTCTATATTACATTAATAAATTAATGAGATAAGTCATAGGATTATCAACAATTGCAGAAAAAGCATATGCTAATATTCAACAATAAAACATTTTTTTAAGATATTAGAAAACTACAAATAGAAGAAGGCTAATTGAACCTTTCCACAGTTATGTGCCATATAACGACATCATTGACATACCATTTATACAATGATAGTCTCATAAGATTATAATACCATATTTTCACTGTGCCTTTTATATGCTTAGATGCACAAATATTTACCATTATATTACAATTACCTACAGTATTCAGTACAGTAACATGCTGTACAGGTTTGTAGTCTTGGGGCAATAAGCTATACCATATAGCCTAGGTGTGTACTAATCTACACTGTCTAGATTTGTGTAAGTTCACTCTATGATGTTTGCACAATGACAAAATTGCCTAATCTGCTTTCTCAGAATGCATCCCCATTATTAAATGATGCATAACTGTACTTATCAAACACACACTGCAAATGTGTATATGCCAAAGCTTTAGAAATACTCCTATTAAGGTCAGGAACATGAAAAGGATGTCAAATATCTCCTTTACCATTCCATCTCATACTGGAGGCCAAGCCAATGAAATAAAGTAAGGAAAAGAATAAGAAATAAAGTAAGAAAAAGAAACAAGATATAGAAAGTATGACATTTTTTCTTTGAAATTGTTGAGATCTCTCTGTTGTCCCAATTCATAGTCAAGACACAAGACTATTCTGAATTTCAAACGGTAAGACTCTCAATGTAGAAAATCCAAAAGAGCCTACAGATAAATATGAAAAATAAGCAAAGTTGCCGGATACAAAATTGACACACAATAATTAATAGCATTGTCATGTGCCATAATAACTAATTGAAATACAGAATGTAGAAAAATATTCTATACATAATAGCCATAGAAATTATAAGTTTCCTGAAAATAAACCTAACAAAAAAGTTCAAGACTTTTATAGATAAAACTAATAAACTGAAATCCATAAATAAATGGGGAGAGTCAACATGTGCAATAATATAACAGTTCAATATATAAAAAGTAAGTCATTTTCGATTAACTTATAAATCAATGTGTCTCCAATGAAGATCACAAGAGGTTTTGTTATGGATCTAAATGAGAAGAAGATTAAAATATCAGGAAAACAGGCAATGTTTAAAGACAAGCCAGGTGGCTATCCTATAAGCTACCAAAATGTTGCCATTAAGACCACACAGTCTTGATGCAGAATGGACAAGCCAATGAACCTGACTGGAGAGCAGTCAGGTAATTGCAAATTGTAGGAAAGAATTCTTCATGAAAGAAAACAAAGTTTATCTATATCAAGGGAAAATAGATTCCTACCTCGCACAATACACCCAAATAAAATCTAGATGAATTAAAGACCTAAAAATGTCAAAACCAACACTTTAGAACTTTTAAGAAATATGACATATTTTTATGGACCCTAGTTAAGGAAAGATATCTTAAGATATAAAAGCACAAACCATAAAAAAGATCAATTAATATTAAAGATTAAAGATTAATTAATATTAAATTTTTAAAAACTAGTTATTTATTTAGTGACAGGGTCTTACTCTGTTACCCAGGCTACAGTGCAGTGGCATCATCATAGCTCACTGCAGCTTCAAACTCCTGGGCTCAAGTGATCGTCCTACCTCAGCCTCCCAAGTAGCTGGGACAGTGCATGCCACGATGCCCAGCTAATTTTTCAATTTTTTTGTATAGACAGGGACTTGCTCTTGCTCGAGCTGGTGTTGAAATTCCTAAGCTCAAGTGACCCTCCTACCTCATCCTCCAGAACAGCTGGGATGGGACTACAGGCACATGCTGCCACCACACCCAGGTTACAAAAAGAATGCTTTTTTAGTAACCAAAGGACATTATAAACATAGTAAAGTGATTATCCATAGTTTAGGAGACATTTTAAAAATTTATAACCAAAAATGGATTAGCATCTTGTATTAGGATCATGCATCATCAATAGGAAAAAAAAACAAAACAAAACAGAGACAAAAGACTATGAACACGTAATCCATACTAAAACAAATCCACAGTCAACAAATGAAAACTTCACCAGTAACGAGGGACATTCCATGCTATTTAAATCCCAATGCCCAGGACAAAATTAAAAATGTCTAGACAGTGCCGTGTCTGCTGAGACATGGAAAATCACAACCTCAGACCCTGCTGGTGAGAGTGGAAACTGCCACCACCACGCTGGGGACAATTTGGGCCACATTTAACAACTCCAAAATTGCACATCCCCAGGAGCCAGCAATCCCACTTCCAACCACAGAGCCTGGGCAGACTCTTGCCCTGTGCATAGCGAGACATCCGTAAGAGTAGGCACTGCGGCTGTGTGTCTCAGGGTGGAAGCGACTAAATATTCACCAATAGAAAAATGGAATTTAAAAAAAAAAATGAATGCTATGTAGCAGCTAAGTGAATTAATTAAAGCTACATGCTTTATCATGAACTAACCTCAAAAACATGATATGGAGGGAGAAGAAAGTACAGAATCATATGTGCTATATATGGTGAGAGTTGGAATGTACACACAGGGGATTACACGCTTTAACCTCAGGTGAGTGGTTTCCTCTGGGTGGGGGGAAGGGAGGGTTAAAAGAGCAGAGTGAGACTTGGAAGGGCCACCAAGAGGACAGCAACTGTTTTTGAAGTGTTTTGTTTCCTTGACAACAGCTGAATCAAATATGGCAAAATGTTAATTTATGTGAACCCTGGGTGCTTGCTGTACAAACACCAATTACATTATTTTTTCTACTTTTCTAAAGATTTGGCAAAGGTCACAATAAAACCATTTTAAAATCATCAAATGTGATAATTTATTAAAAAGGCTACAGTTTGGTGACTAACACAAGACTGGCATTTTATTCATCTAAATTTACCTTCCCTTTACATGTGACATTTATTTTGGCAATATTTATAAAAGCCTCTCTCTTCATTGCATTACCCCCTTTGTGTGCTCAAGGGAACTGGGCTGAACAGAATGCAACCTTGTCCCGGGGATTCCTCACTATCATTCTAGAGTCTGGTACCGGGCTGTGCTGTCTTGCACGGATGCCAAAGGAAACCAATTTCTGTGGCTCTGAATTCAATGGTCCCAATTGCCTTGTGAAACTGAAAATCCCAGAGAAGGAAGATTCTATAGCTTTCCTGTTGATTCCCTGGGCTTCTAACGCTCCCTCCCATTGCTACGGTGGCCCTGCCCCGGAATTCACTCAATTCATCCATTTGCTTTCAAATACATAATGAGCACCTGTTTCGTCCATGGCCTGGCTGTCCGAGGTGACCATGTGAAGTGGACCCACGTTCTTTTGTAAATGAAGCAAATGAATTTGGCAGAGGATATTGATACAAAGACCATTACTAACCAGCAGATACTGAGCCCACACTAAGCAAATACAATAAAATACACTCCTGTGATACTTAAAAAGAAACTGTGGAAGCCACGGGCTCTTCTCTCCAATGCCGGCATCTCGTGGAGCAGCGGCACAGGCAGGGAACGGAATATTTGGGGGATGAAAGACTGATTCCTTACAACTCTGAAATCGGAAGCTGGCTCTGAGCTCTGCTGGCTACTTCAGTACAGCAGCGGCTCTCTGCAGGGAGGGAGGCTGATTTTGTCCCCAAAGGACGTTTGGCGATGTCTGTAGACATTTCTGGCTGTCACAGCTGGGCTGTGTGCTTCTGGCATCTAGCGGGTAGAGGCCAGGATGCTGTTCCAGACCCTACAATGCACAGTTCGGCCCCACCACGGAGAGTGACCCGGTCCGGTTCCAAATGTCCACGGTGCTGCGCTTGAGGCCCCTGGCGCACAGTGGTGGCAGCAGCCCCACAAGGCTCTGCTCCCCAGAGGCTCAGAGCTCAGTGCACAGAAGTAGCCCAGCTGGGACTTCAAGGTGCATTTGTCTGACTCCGAGCCTGGCCGCTTCTAGCAAAGATCAGATTCTCACTAGGGCAGCCGTGAGAGCAGTGGCCACTCCCACTCACCCCACTAAAGTAAGGAGTGTCTGTACTGTTACCCCCACAGCTGCTGGAGACAAGACAACCTCGCCTGTCGCCCCTGGCTGAGCCCTTCTGTTTATGCCCATGGGTTCTTCCCAAGGCCCGGCTGTTTGCAGGCAGCTGAGGGTCTCCTTGGAAGGGCCAGTGAGCATGGCAGGGAGAGCAGGTGGACAGGGGGCTCTTGGGGGTAGGTGGGATACACCAGCCGAAGCACCTGTTCCCTGGCCTTTCCTGGAGACCAGAGGATGGTTCCCCGCCAGCTGGCCTCCCCGTGAGTCCGTCCCTCTAACAGGGCCTGGAGGTGGGGAGCATGTCCCCCCGAATGTCTGCTGACGGCCCCCACTCACCTGATCACAGAGGGTTCCGATCAAGCCTTCCAAGTCCTGCTTCTCGTGAAGGACCATCTGCTTCTCCTCGTACTCCTGCTGTAGCTGCATTTCCAGCTGACGAAGCTACGGGACACAGGGCAGAGGCATGCAGAGCGTGAAAGAGCTCAGTCTGGGCAAATCCCGCAAGTCAGGGACCCTCGGCAGGAAGGAGGGATGCGGATGGAGCTCATGGCTTTATTCCACAAAGGCTGCCTTGGTGGCCGGGACGGGGCGTCTCAGTGGGAGAACTCAGCAGCTCAAAAGTGGGGGGGGGCTGGACAGTGATGGGGAGCCCCTTGTCATACTCTCAGGCCCCTCCCCCGGCTGCCCGGCAGAACATCTTCCTCCTATACTCATGGCCACTGCCTGAATATTTGAAAGTCTTGGCCCTCTGATACTTTAGGGCTCTCAACATTACAACAAATACATTAAAATGCATCCACTCCCTTATTAAATATATACCACAGTGCAGTAAAAAATAAAACTGTTGCATTTGAAATTATTTGGTGTTAAAAACTACGTGTGTCCCTCCAAAACCCTAACTCCCAATGCTATGGTATTTGGAGGTGAGGCCATAAGGAGGTCATTAGGTTCAGATGAGGCCAGGAGGGTGGTGCTCCCATGATGGGATTAGTGGCCTTATGGGAAGAGACACCAGAGAATTTGCTCCCTCTGTTTCATTCTCTACCACGTGAAGATACTACAAGGAGGCAGCCGTCTATAAGCCAGGAAGAGAGCCCTCACCCGACATGGAATCTGCCAGCACTCTGACTTCAGACTTTCCGGCCTCCAGAAGGTGAGATATAAATATCTGTTGTTTAAGCCACAGAGTCCACAGTATTCTGCTAGGGCAGCCTGAACAAACTAAGACATTTGACTGTGAGCAACTCATTTAGTTTACAATTGGCTCTGATTTGTCCACAGTTGCCCGGCAAACACAGGCATTCCCCACTCAGGGGAATACCCCTCTGTAGCTGTGCTCTGCAGACACCCCCCTCAGCCTCTCTCATGTATTTTACCCCATCCCCTCCATCCTTTCACCTCCACCTCATGCCACGGGGGATCCTATTTCACAGGCGAGCGAACTAAATCCCGGGGGATCTGAAGAGCATACGCTTACGTCAGTTGTTGTTTAGTGTCCTGTCCCTGGCCCCAGCTCTCTCTGCCATGCAAGAGAGACCCAGCCTTCCCACCCAGGCCACTACCAATTGATTTCCTGCCACAGTGACAGATAGACTGAGCAGAACAGTCACTAGAATGTGAAGTCAATGTCAGTGTCTGGCATAGGAGAAAAACACCTTTCTCTGACTTCACGCTCTCCCTTTATAAATCTGTTCACGGAAAAACCTCAGGAGGGTCTGGGTCACGTCTCCAAATCATCAGAGAGAGCCCTGGTGCGGGGCACACCCCGTACTTTAAAGGCATTCTTGCAATAGACCAGAAATTCGTGCAACCTTCCTCTGAAGGAACATGGGCAGGGACAGCGGGCGTTGGTCTCCTGACTCAGGGAGGGGGAAAAAAATACTGATTGATGGTCACTTCTGTAGAAAGCAAGTTCATTTCAAAACTTTCCTTTAAGAGTGAGAACTACAAGGCACTCTGCTCATATCTGTTTTTCGAATGAAGACTGGAAAATCTAAAACTCATTTTGGAAAAATATGTAAATTAATAAAAAAAACTATGTAATGAGCAAGGCGAAGTTTTCCGGAGTGTGTTCTGGAGAATATTCCCATGGTGGTGTTTGCACGAATGATGGCGGGGGTGGGGGTGGGGGGAGGGGAGGTCACGCTAGGATAAGTGTGGGAACCTGTTAAATGAAGCTCAACCCAAAGCTTCCTGGCAATCCCACTTTAAGGACTCGTCTTTACATTCCCATCGGTCAATACATCTATTAAGATGTTTATCTCAGCATTGGTTATAATAGCAGAAAACCAGAAACAAATTAAATGTCCAATGAGAGTGGATTCGCTGAATAAATTAGAGAACGTGCTTAGGGTGTAATACTGTTGAGCCGTGAAACATATAAGTTAGACACGTATTTACAGACATAAATAGAGTCCATGGCAACCTGCTGAGTGGAAACAGCAGGCTTCAAAACTGCATGAGCTCAGCTGGTGAGATGTCTCTGCACATGCGTGTGTGGGTGTGAGCCGTGAAAGTACAATGTACGAGAACACTGCAAATAGTAATAATGATGGCTCCTAGGTGGTAAGATTTCAAGGGTTTATTGCTTTTCTTTTATACACTGTTTGGAATGTCTGCAAAGGTCTTGGATAAAATGTGAGAAATGATTTGAGTTGCAATGGAAATAGCCAGAAGGGATTAGTCCCATTATTGAAACTTAGAAGCCCTTACCCAAGGCATCAGTCACAGATGGCATTAGGGGCTCTTAGTATAAATCTTGGTGTGATTATGCTAGAAAGTTCCAGAGGCTTCTGGGAGTTCCGAGATCGCATTTAAGATAGGTACTTCTGCTCCTGCACCCTTTGGAGGAACCTCAGGAGCTAAGGTCTCAGGTGCCTAAACAAAGAGCCTCTGCCCAGGCTCCAGGCCCTGGCCTCCCCTGGCTCTAAGGAAGAGGACATCCAAATGGGGCCTGCCAGGCCCCAAGGGCGCAGCGGTGCTCGCTGCTCACATACCCGTTTCTGGCAAGACTGACGGACGTCCTCCAGTTCTTCCTCCTGGTCCTCCCGGTCCTTCTGATGCATCTGCTTCATCCGCTCGATCTCCAGCTCGAACCGCTGGCGTAGCTGGGGGGAGGGGGGACAGCAAGGACAGTGCGTGAGAGTGACCCACTCCACCTCTCCTCGCCCTCCATGTCACCGCTGGCATTGCAACTGCATTTTCCATTTTGGCAATGCATCGACGAGAGTCGAGTTCTCTTCCTTGACACCCCGGAAGGTCAGAAAGGGTAGATAAATAGCCCCAAGGCCACCTCTATCCCTTCTTGTGATTAGAACAAGCCTCACCGGTCAATTACACTCTCCCACTGAGTCCAGCCTTAGAATTCTTCGTAACTCTCTGAAGATGAAGCAAACGTCTCATCCCTGGAGAAGGCATCGGCAATGGTGTGTGTGTGTGTGGGGGGGATGGGTAGAGCAAGGGTGGAACAAAAGTTTATGATGACATGAATGCCTGCAGAGGGAGGTAACTCGCCAAGACGTTACTTTGGGCAATGGATGTCACCTGTGGACCAGCTCCCTCTCTCTCTGTCGAAAACAACCATCTTAGACTGCTACTACGAGCGTTAAATGAGATGATTCATATGAGACACCTAGCACAGTGCCTGACACATAAAT
Organism: Microcebus murinus; assembly: GCF_040939455.1. NCBI lineage: Eukaryota > Metazoa > Chordata > Mammalia > Primates > Cheirogaleidae > Microcebus > Microcebus murinus. Next base: position 17,377,115 of record NC_134125.1, on the reverse strand, counting down.
GTTACTTTATCTTTACCCATTAGTTTGGAAACAGAGAGAAAAAAACTATCCCCTCCCTCCCTGGCAGCCCGACATAATTATTAACAAGAGCTCCATGAAGGAGCTGGGTCTTTTAAATGAGAGTCTCCCCAATGAGCTGTACCTAACATTTGAGCTATGTGAAGTTGCAGAAAAGGTTCTAAAAGTGAAGGCAAATGTCAAGGGTTCCAGTTCTAGTTCAAGACCTCACTTTCCTGATATATTATATATATATATATATATATATATATATATATATATATATATATGTGTGTGTGTGTGTGTGTGTGTGTGTGTGTATATATATATTATACATATATAATATATATATTATACTTTAAAGCTTTCATTTATCTATACTCTATAAAGTTATTGGTCCATGGAGAAGTATTTGGAACCCAGTAATACATGCACGTTACATTGTAGAAATTGTAACTTTATGACCATTTGCTGTACTGCCCTGGCACCGCTCACAGAGCTTCCAAAACTTCACAACTTCTGTTTAACATGGAAATTAACTTGAGAAAAAAAAAACCAATGGTGGTCTTTTAAAATGTTGATAACGTTCCCTGCTACACAAGGCAGTAGTTAAGAGCAAAAAGCACAGTGAACATTAGAGCCCTTGTCACGGTTCCTGGCACAGTAGGCTGACTTTAAATGTCACCTTCCTTCCTCTCCTTCTTTAAAATGACAGAGCTCATAAGAAGATAATCCAAACCGAGGAGGCTGAGCAAGTAAATACAATATTTCTTTTCCACTTTTTTCTAGCATCTCGGACGTTCTTGACATCTGCAATGCCATTTATGTCAAACTTATATGAGTTAACATAAAATTCCCTGGAAAAAAAAGTGCTATATTATCATCAATTAATATCTACTGGGTGCCGGTGAGGGTACAATACAGCATGAAGGCAGGGCGAGGCTAAGGATGGAAAAGTGTGTTGAGTCCATCTCACCTCCTGGGTAAGCTGAAGGTGGAAAATTAGGAAGCTGCATTAGCTTTCGGGTCCCTGAGGTAGGTCATGGCAGTGCATTTCTGCTTCCAAGCATGAGTGGTTACCTGGTGGTTTCTTAAAGAGTTAAGGTAATTTCCAAAAGTGCCTGCTTTATTCCTGGCTCTGTGGGGACCCTGCTGATCTAAAGAACACTGGGTTGCTGCATGAAGTCGCACTATCCTCCACATTCTTTAAAGACCTACACAGATAGGTCTCCACCTTCTTCTAGAACATTCACAGATTCATAGCTGGGGATGGCGGGAAGCTAGGGGATGGATAAGGCTCTTTATTTCATTGTGCAGAGGAGGAGACTGGAGTCTAGAGAAAACGAGAGTTTTCCTAAGATCATCGAGGCACTGAGCTGCCTCAAAGACCCCATTAGTACAGCTCCTTAAATGTCATATGGCTGTCCTGCCTCCGGGCCTTTGCACAAGCTGCTCCCCCTGCCCGAAACTCTCTCATTCAGCCAACTCTGGCTCACCTTCCAGCTCTCAGCTTCAGTGTCGCTTCCTCCAGGAAGTCTTCCCTGACCTCTCCCCCTACCCCTGCTCCCGTGACCAGACCTGCAAGTTGAATGTTCCTGTAACACTCAGAAGGACTCTAAACTTTGGTAGGGCAGAGGTGGTATCTGTTTTGTTTACTATTGCATGCTCAGTGTCACAGGAGGAGGTACTGTCACAGAGGAGGTAGTTAATACAGTTGACTGAGTAAGTAAAGGGAGTGTTCTGTGGGTTTTTTGTTTGTTTGTTTTTGCTTTTGTTTTTCAGACTCAGGTCTCACTCTGTTGCCCAGGCTGGAGTGCAGTGGCTCAATCATAGCTCACTGCAGCCTGGAACTCCTAGACTCCAGGGATCTTCTCATGTGCTGTCTTCTTTACTGCTCCTTCGTGAGCATCCAAGACTCTGTTCTCCAGACCCTGTTCATCCATACATACCCACCACGCCCATGTCCTGACACTCAGGAGGCCCTATTCCAATAGAGTGGAGTAACCAAGACCTGGTCATATTTTCTTGCATAAGGGAGTCCCAGCTTTTTTTTAAAAAAACACTTAAAAGTAACTGCCTTTTACAAAATCCCATCTGAGAAATTTCTTTAGTGCTAAGCATCAGTAAAAGCCTTAACTTCCCCTTGAAATATTGCTTTGCTTTTTATCTTGGGGATCATAAAAAGCATGTAACTCACATTTCCTTTTTCTCTCTGGCCACCAGGAATTTTAGAGCTAAACCATCAAGGGTGTAAGGTCATATGTTTTGCATATCTGCATATTAATTCACTGTACCCACACCCCCTCCTTAGCGTCTATTTTAATTTGTGCTTTTCTGATTCAGAGTGCTTTATTTGTACTTTCTAAATTTTATGACATATATATCCAGTAAGCTGCCTCAAATTCTTTATAGGATGAGGTGGGCACATAAATAAACAAGCGGACAAATAAAATGTTCACCTGGTGCTTTGTGGAGAGTGCTGGTACGAGAGTATTTGATATCCCTGTCTTACTCCCCTGAGTTATTTTGCCAAAGACTAGCACGCTGACTTTCCTTGAGACTGTGCACAATACCAGGCACGTAGTAGGCATTTAAGGTAGTGTCGGGTCAAATAAAGCAGATTCCAAATCCCACCCCTGCCATTGCTCCAGGTCTCTGAGCCTCAACTTCCACGTCTGTAAGGGGGAGACAATACTAATATCTCCTCACAAAAGGCTCTCGTGGAAATTCATGAGAAGATGGGTGGGGAGAGCTTCGGGCTGAGTCCAGTACACAGACAGCACTCAAAAAATGTTAGCTATTTGGTCAAGAGTTATTTTCAGCATCGACTGTGTACTGGCCTCATTCTAGGCCCTAAAAATACACTGAAAAGCAAGATCAGCAACAACAAACAAAACCTGACTTCATGAAGCTTATGCCCTAAAGGGGGAGAAAGTCGTTGAGCAAATTAAAAAAAAAATACTATCTAATATGATGGCAGGTGTTAAGAAGGAAAGCAAACCAACTCAGGGAGGGAAAGTGGCCGTGGCATGCCAGAGGGGCTATTTGCAAGGAGATCAAGGCAGGTGTCTCTGAGGATGGTAGGAGAGGGTAGATCACGAAGGATCTTAATGTCAGACTTAGGAGAAGAAAGGTTCTCTGTGGTAACAGGAAGCCCTGCAAGGATTAGGAGCAGCCAAGTGAGGTGCCCTTGTTGTTGTTGTTTTTAATAACATCACTTTGCATTGGAGCCTGCATGGGACAGGGCTTCCCTACCTGTTGCAGCTGCTTGATGGCATTTTCCTGCTGGTTCTGGATTTTCTGTTGCTCGAGGGCACCAGCCTCCAGCTTCCAAAGCTTCTCTTTCAAGCCAGCGATGCAATTTTCCCCCAGAGAGGGACACTTCAGCAGCTCCTGTTTTTGATCCTGCAGCATCTTCACCTCCTGCTTCAGCTGCGAAGTTTCCTCCTCTTTTTGCTACAAAGTGGGCAGAGAATGGAGCTGCACGAGCAGGCTCTCTTCCTCCTCCAGGGCTATGCCTGCAACCTTCTGGAACACACTTTCCAGTGTCCGATGCACGCCATCGCTGCTCAACCTCATGGCCCCTCACAGCACCCGCCGGAGGCACCAGCGAGGGCTGCTCCCAGGCATGGCAGGGCTTGGCATGGGATGGGGGATAGAGCAACACCACTGCCCCTAGAGGTAGATTGCAGAGCACAGAAAGGAAGTGCTGAGCCCACCTGCAAGGGAAATGCAGGCACATCGGTGCCCCCTAAGGAGGAGGAGCAGCCTAGTGAAGCACCCACATCGCATTTTAACAAAATCCCTCTGCATTGGCACCCGTGTGGGACAGGGCACTGCTCCCGGACAAGGCTATAGCCAACTCTCCGATGAGCCTCTCGCACCTCCCAGGTAGACACCTGGGAACCTGCGCTGGCAACTCAAACAACATCACGCCATCAAGCTCGGAAGGTCTGATCATCAATTTGCCAGCCACGGTTTGTTTTATTAAGACATGCTGGGACACACGGCTCCAGCTGCCCGGCAGACCGGGACACCTGTGCGGGGTTCTCTCTCGGTCACTATTTGCAGCAGGTGCACGCTGGGGTTTCCTGAGATCCAGCAGCCAAGAGCGAAGGTGGCTCTGCGCCCCCCACCCCTTACCTTCAGCTGTTGCTGAAGCTGGCCTAGCTCCCACCGGATGCTGGTGTTCTCTTGGGTCACCTTCTCGCGGAGGCCCTTCTCAAACACGGACTCCCCCAGGGCCTGGGCCAGCTGCAGGTCGAACCTGTCCAAAGCAGGACACGTGTCAGGGCTCCACAGTGGGGGGAAATGGAGGCAGGGCAGGGAGGAGCTGGAGGGAGGTGGTTCATTTGCCAGGAACCACAAGAAGGAACGTGAGAGTGAGAGAGAGAGAGAGACAGAGAGAGAGAGAGAGAGAGAGAGAGAGACAGAGAGAGAGAGAGAGAATGAAAAGATGGAGGGTTTGCTCAATGCTTTTATGCAAAGTTGTGGATGTGGTATCAAAATCTGGAATGCCAGAGAAATTTTTAGGGTTTATATAAAGTTTACACCAAAAAAAAAACCCAATTTGATACTTACTAAAAATATGACAAAAATACATAGACAAAAACTAAAATGGAATAAAACTATACACAGATATACAATAGAAGGTATACAGAAAAAGCTAACCTACCTGGTCTGCCAACATATGTCAAGACCCTTTAACTCTACCAACCCCAGATTTGGCATCCGATATTCACTGACCAATGAACAAATGAATGAATATATACATATACACACAAACAAGGATATTCTAGATTTCATATTTCACATCATAATTGTCTGGCTTATACTCTCCCAAGCCAAAATAAAGCATGCTAATTATTGATAAAATACTGGACATTTATGTATACACTCAGTCTTGTTCCCATTTGTTTCCCAAGAAGAAAGTGCAAAGACTAGGCAGTCCTACTAGTCATCCAAGGAATTAAGAAATGCCTCGTTAGGGGCCCTCCTGCCCCTCCACAAAGGTGACCACTGGGTGCAAAGCACATTCTTGACTTTACATTACTCCACTCAGTGGTCTCAGCCTTCTGACCCCTGTCACAGATGAGGAAACCGACAGAGGAGCCTTCATCAAGTCTCAGTAATGTGTGACTTTGAGTCACTTGCCCTTGGCTCAAACGGAAAGTCCCACTGCCCCTAAGAACTCGGTATGGCAAAACTGAGCGTGCAGTCTGGGCTTTGGTGGCAAGAAAGTCTCCCTTGTGGTAAGGTTATCCAGTGTCCCTTAATACTCGATGGTCACTCAAAGTCTCAGCCTCCTGAGAAAGCCTGTCATAGATGGGACAAGCTTCCTGTGGAAGCTTTCTGATTGGCTATTGGTGACATCATTCAAGAGGTGCTATGCACTGCCTCTGAATGGAAATGTCCTGACGATGGTGACGATCCAGCAGTCCCCACATTCCAGGCCCTGGGCTGGGGTCCGGGTGATCCTTACAACAGCACAGCAAGAAACATGTCATTATATCCATTTACAGAGGAGGAAACTGAGGTTCAGAGAGGAGGAGGGATTCAGCCCCATATTCCAGAGTGGTGGCAGTGGGCTTGAGCCAAGCTTCCCTAGTGTCTCAGCCACTCCTCCATCCACCTGTTCATCTCAAAACAGAAGAGGTAAGGTAGTTAGGGCCAGCTGTGACCGATGTAATGAAGGAGTCATTGACTTAATAGGCCACCTGATGCCAAAGAGTGGCACCTACAAGCCGTGATTCCTGGCACACATGGATCAACCGACTGCCTGAGGCCAGCTGACTTGCACACACCTTTCAGCCCAGTAGGAGCAGGCCTGAGGTCCAGCTTCTCGAAAGTGTGGGAGTAAGTGGGCGTAGCACAGGGCTTACCCCAAGAGTTCCATCAGCCCTTGCAACTGAGCTTTGTGACCCACATAGTAACCATAGCAACAAGAAGCCCATCCTAAATGGAACCATTCTGGGCCACTCGGAACTTAGAAGCCAAGGTGGGGTCAGGGAATTCTGTCAGCATGGAAGCATGACTCCATCCTGGGCCCAGGAAATGAAGGAGGCAGCTGCATCTACAATTTGATTAAACTTGGAGAGACGCAAGCAAGTCTTGCTGACTTCTAGATTTCTCCCCCACCATAGTCATTCTGCCTGAATTTCCACCATTAGACTGAGACTTCTGCTGCCCCCCTTAGGCTCCCTACTAAAATTCAAATCCTCTTGGAAAGAGCAATCCCTGCTATCTGCAATTAACATTTTAAAAAATTAGCTTCTCCCAAGACTCAATCAGGAAGAAACAGAACTCCTGAACAGACCAATAATGAGCAATGAGACTGAAACAGTAATAAAAAACTCTTGAAACAACAAAAAAGTCTTGGATTAGATGGATTCACAGCCAAATTTTACCAGACCTACAAAGAAGAGCTGGTACTCATACTGCAGAAATTATTCCATAACATTGTAAAGGAAGGAATCCTCCCCAACTCATTTTATGAAGCCAGTTTCACCTTGACACAAAATCCAGGAAAGGATGCAACAAAAAAAGAAAACTTCAGACTAATATCCTTATGAATATAGATGCAAAAATCATCTACTAGCAAACCAAATTCAACAGTGCATCAATAAATTAATCAACCGTGACCAAGAGGGCTTCATCCCAGGGATGGCTCAACATAGGTAAATCAATAAATGTTTTTTACGACATAAACAGAAGTAAAAATACAGACCATATGATCATTTCAATAGATGCAGAAAAAGTATTTGACAAAATCCAGCACCCTTTCATTATAAAAACCCACAACAAACTAAGCATAGAAGGAACATATATGAAAATTATAAAAGCCATATGTGACAAACCACAGCCAATGTCATACAGAATGGGGAAAAATTGAAAGCATTCCCACTAAGAACTGGAACAAGACAAGGGTGCCACTGTCTCCAATTCTATTCAACATAGTGCTGGAAGCCCTGGGCAGAGCAATCAGGCAAGAGAAAGAAATAAGTGGTATCCAAATTGGGAAAGAGGAGTTCAAACTATTGCTTTTTATCAATAATATGATTTTATATCTAGAAAACCCCAAAGACTCCACCAAGAAACTCCTGGAATTGATAAATTCAGCAAAGTCTCAGGTTACACAATCAATGTACACAAATAATTAGCATTCCTATACACCAAGAACAGGCTGAGAGTCAAATCAAAGACTCAATACCATTCACAATAGCCACAAATAAAATAAAATACCAAAGAATATTCTTAACCAAGGAAGTGAAAAATCTCTACAAAGAGAACTATGAAACACTGTAGAAAGAAAATGCAGACGACACAAATAAATGGAAAAACATATCGTGCTCATGGATCAGTAGAATCAACATTGTTGAAGTGTTCATGCTACCCAAACAGATTTATAGATTCAATGTAATCTCCATCAAAATACCAACATCATAGATCATGGATCTAGAAAAATAATTCTAGGCTTTGTCTGGAACCAGAAAAGAGCCCGAATAGCCATAGCAATCTTAAGCAAAACGAACAAATCTGGAGGCATCACATTACTAGACTTCAAACTATAAAATAAGGCTAGAGTAACTGAAACGGCACAGTATTGGCACAAAAATAGAGACATAGACCAATGGAACAGAACAGAGAACCTAGATATAAACCTAACCACATACAGCCAACTGATCTTTGACAAAGCAGACAACAACATACACTGGGGAAAAAAAGCCCGATTCAATAAATGGTGCTGGGAGAATTGGAGAGTCACATGCAAAAGAATAAAACAGGATCCATATTTCTCACCACTCACAAAAATTAATTCAAGATGGATAAAAAACTTAAATGTAAGGCATGAAACCATAAGAATTCTAGAAGAAAATGTTGAAAAATCTAGATATCAGCCTAGGCAAAGAATTTATGAAGAAGACCCCAATGGCAAGCGCAGCAACAACAAAAATCAATAAATGGGACTTGATTAAATTAAAAAGCTTCTGCACAGCTAAGGAAATAATCAACAGAGCAAATAAACAACCTATATAATGGGAGAAAATATTCACAAGCTATACATCCAATAAAGGGCTAATAACCAGAATCTATAAAGAACTCAAGGAAATTAGCAAGAAAAAAACATTAAAACACTAAAAGCAAAAAAAAAACAAAAAAAAAAACCATTAAACAGTGTGCAAACAACAAGAACAGAAGCTTTTGAAAAGAACATAGACAGATGGCCAATAAACATATAAAAAAAATGCTCAATGTCACTAATCATCAGGGAAATGCAAATTAAAACCACAACAAGATATCACCTTACCTTAGTTAGAATGGCTTTTATTAAAAATTCCAAAAACAATAGATGTCAGCAGGAACATTTATACACTGGTGGTGGAACTTCAGATTAGTACAACCTCTATGGAAAACAATATGGAGAATCCTCAAAGTACTACTAAAAGTAGACTTCCTTCCATTTGCTCCAGCAATCCCACTATGGGTATTTACCCAAAGGAAAAGAAGTTATTTTATCAAAAAAAAAAAAATCTGCACTCAAATGTTTATTGCAGCACAATTCACAATTGCAAAGATGTGGAATCAACCCTAGTGCCCATCAATTCACGAGTGGATTAACAAAATGTGGTATATGCATACTATGGGATACTACTCAGCCATGAAGAAGTATAAATTAAGACATTTTTCAACAATTTAGATGGAATCGGAGATTATTATGCTAAGCAAAGTTCCTAAAGAATGGAAAAACAAACACCACACGTACTCACTATTAAATTGGAAATAACTAATAAGCACCCATGTGCACAGAGGGAAGGGAAATCGAGTACGGGGGAGAGCAGAGGAGGGGATGGGCAAAAACCTACCTAGTGGGTACAATGAATACTATACAGATGATTGGCACACTTATAACCCTGACTCAAGCATAACAAAAGTGATCCATGTGACCAAAAATATTTCTACCCCATAATATTTTGAAATAATAAAGAAATAAATAAACTTAAAAAAAATAAATTAGTTAGCTTCTGCCAACAGATGGTAGCAGAGTGGAAGGCATCACAAGGCAGGTACGTTTTGAGGGGAGGAAATGCATGTATGATGAAATGGGCACCTTCCCAGAGGAAGACATTACGCAGAGGTTTATAAGTCCCTGAAATGAGGGATTCTACCCAAGAAAGACCAGAGAGATGGCATTCTCTTGGTCGCACAAATTCCAGAGGCTGGTCCCTTCACGTCAGAGAAAACGTCTCTTAGAACAGGAGTGGAAGCCATAGTAGGGGACCATGAGGGTCACAGCTGGGAGAAACCTGGGGGATGATGGAGTCCTTTGATGACATCCTGATGATGTCTCACTTTACAGATGGGGTCTGTCAGGGCTATTCTTCGGGATCAGGTGACCTGTTAAGTCCAAGGGCTCACCTGAGACATTAGTCGCTCTCTGGCCCAGAGAGGTGGTGTCATTTGACAAGGTCACCCAACAAGTGACCCAGGTGGAGCTGAGCCCCTTTCCTGGCTGCAAAGGTAAGGTTTAACTGGAGCACCCATGGGGAGGTGGAAAAGGAAACCGAGTAAGGTATCAATAAAAAGAGAATAAACCTCTCTTGTGTCGGGTGCGGGGAATGCTAACAATCCCCAAAAGACTGTTTTCAGAGGAGAAAGACCAGCTCAGGAAAGCTGAAGGGTAAATGAGACACACAATATTTAACACAGATCAAGTCCAGTCCAAAATCTATGCCACTGCCATGGAAATGTGATTCTGCTTGCTACGTCTCGGAAAAGAGGCACCTTCAGCAAAACCACATCTTGGCTCACTTAGGAACTTTGTCTGTAGTTTACCCTTAGTCTCCTACAAGAGGCTGTTTTCCACATGTTTGCCTTCTAAGACGTTTCCCTTAGGGCTTGCCTGGCTCCAAACAGGACCCCTATACACCTGTGCCCCAACCAGGTGAGTTGAAGAACGTTAGATGGGGCTGAGCTGTCCAGGGATAAAGGCATCGCAGGTGCTGAGGCTTTGCATAAGGAGGCCCATGATTGCAGGGGCCTGGGTACCAAGCCAGGCTCCACCTTGGCCTGGCAGTGACAGCCCCTGATGGGGAACCAAGTATGGGAACCACTGTGCAGATTCAAGATTGGCATCTTGGCGGTGCATAAGGCCCAGTCTCTGCCAGAATTGCCCCCATGATCTGAGAGTCCAAATCCTAAGTAAGAAAGGCAGGGACTCCCTCTTCCGGCCTTCTCCTCATTCTCTTGCCCAATTTGTAACAATTGACACAGGTGGGAACCAGCATTCATTCAGTCCCTTTGGATGTACCAACCATATCATTTGGTCCTCACCCCCAGCCCAAGGACAAGAAATACAAAGCTGGGAAGGGCAGAAAGACCTGCCCAAGGTCACTAGAAAGGCACAGCTGGGATTTGAACCGGTGCTGGGCTGTCTTTACGCTCCACAGCAAGCTCTTCACTTGACAAGTGGGGGTACTGAGGCCCAGAAGGACCAAGAAAGTAGCCCGAGGTCCACCTTGGTCAATTGGTGACATAGCTGAGGCTGAGCAAGAGAAAAGAACCATTTCTGCCAAATTCTTGGGGAAACCCACAGGAATAAGGTGTGACGGGAGGGGGGAGGAAACTTGGAGCACGGTGAGGGAATCAGGGCCCATGGACGAGGACCCACAGAGTGACAGGGCTTAGGAGGAGAACCGGGAGCCCCAGAAAGACACCAGCAATCAGCCCATCCCGGCAGCCCGGGTGATGGGACAGGGTACCACTCACTTCTTCTGCTTCTTCTCCAGCTCGTGGTTGCGGCTTTGCTGGTTTTCCAGCAGGACACGAGTGTCCTCCAGGTCACAGGTCAGATGGTGGCTCTTCCTCTTCAGCTGGTGGGCCGTCTTCTTGGCCCCCTCGTAAGCGCTCTGCAGCTCCGAGAACTGTGGGAGTGACACAGTGAGTGACCGTGCTCTGTTGGCACTGAATAGGCTTTTAACTTGGTTTTTGCAGGAGCTGCCACCTCCAAGGTGCGTCACGGGAAGAGAGCAGACCCTGGAGCCGGAGACACCCTGTCTTGACAACTTTCCACCTGCGTTACCTCCAGGAAGCTATTCATTGGAGCCTCGGTTTGCTCTGAGATAAAATGGGTACAATCCCATCAATCTCTCAGGGTTGTTCTTACTTTTTCTCCATAAGTCTCCTGCCAACACACTCACAGCCCCTTTACCTGCCCGGCCTTGGCTCAATGGCCCCTGGAGCAATGGGTGACTCCCTCCCCTCCCGGTTTGTGTAACCGGGGGAGGCATGTGAGGATTCGCCAGGAAGCAGCCCAAAGGGCACGCCTAGCAAATCAGACCAGGAAACCCGAGAGATGGACCTTGAAGGTTAAAGCAGCAAACGGCACTCTGGGTAGCCTGAATTACTCGTGCATGTGAACGCAAACGGAAAAGCAAAGGCTGTCGCATCTTCCTCCAGGAAACACCCTCCCGAATGTCCTAGTTTAGATCAGGGAAAGAGCGCGACTCAGCACACTCACTTTGAAGAAATGGCCTCATTAAAGAATTGCTTTAAATAAGCAAAACTCTGAGTTAATGAAGCCTGTAATTCTAAATTCAGTATTTGAAGGCAAATGGGCTGTTTTCGTATATTCTGCTGCTCGGAAAAGGTTGCAGTGTTATTACTTTTTAATGTAGCATGAATATCCTCCTTCCTCGGGGAAACTGACCGAACTCTGTGATGCGTGATTAAAGAACTGGGCAGTTTCTCTGCGGTTGTCTTTCAGCTCATCTGTACTTCAGGATGTCCCTTGAGGATGACAATATAATGCCCATCTTGAAGGTGACCATTCAAGTCACCACCATGACCGGGGAGGACAGTGAACCTCACTTCCATTGTTTGTAAATTCCCGTGTGACCTCACCCTGGCCCACCTCTGCAAGGTGATGGCATGACACTTTTCTCACACACTGAGGATATAATAATAATTCTGTCGAAACTGACCTCCGCCCCTATGGCTCTTATATGGAATGTGAGAGATCAAGAAATGAGCAGGTAATTACTAGACAACACAATGAGGCTTGTAACTGGGGAAGCTACCAAGTTTCCCAACATAGCCTGCGTCCGAAAAGACTTTCTGGAAGGGTTACATGTAAACTGAGATCTTAAGAATAGTTGGAGATATCTAGGCAGGAGAGAGAAAGAGAGACTGCTCTGCGAAAAAGAAACGGCATATGCAAAGGCCCAGAGGTGAGAAAGAATCAGGCATTTTAGGAAGGAGAGAGAAAAAAACTGAGTGCGTTTGGAGTCAGCTACATGCTGGAGATGACTGGCACTGGTCTATGGGAACCAATTCTGCACATCTCTTCCAAAGGCCATGCTCAGTGATGGCAAAATGGTAGTTTGAAACTGACCATGATGGGAATATTTACACCCCGGAGATTGGCAAGTGCTACAAATCAAGCTTTTTTTTTTTTCCAGAGAGCCATTTACTAGTATGCCATTGGTTAGAGTGTAGACTGGCTAGGATGTACACTAGGGATAGCTGGAGGCAAAGAGGCTAAACTGTCACTACATTCATCTAGACAGACTATGGAAGATGATAATATGTAGAGATGAGATTACATCGGATTTGTAATGTCTAGCCTCTCTTTCAAAAAAGAAGGAAATTTTGAGATAAGAAAAATGCAGAGGACACAATGCCATAAAAACATAGTACACGCTGATATTATGGAAGCTGGGATGAGGGAGAAGAGGAGTTGATAGATCCCAAAATATCCCTGAGGATGGACGCTTGTGTTCGAATGCCCTAACAGAGACAGGAGACAAGGCCTTGGGTTCGTGGAAGGTGGGGAGTTGGGATGCAGACCCTTGCACTGTCAGGGCCCTCAAAGAGATGCACCTGCTGGCTTGGAATGTGGTAAGAAAGCCTGTCTCCACCCTGGCTCCAGGTGCCGGAGAAAGTATTCCCATAAGAAATGAAAACACCAGGTCTAAGCCTCATGTGGGTTTAGAGATCCAATTGACACTTTTCACACGTTACAAAAAAACTGAGACTGAGAATTAATCTCAGGGGTTGTTGCAAAAGGAAGCACAAAACTGTTTCTTCTAGAGAAACACATCTACATCCCTGTTACAAAGGACTCTCATTAAAATTGATAAAATGTAAAAAAAAAAAAAAAGTTAACCTCACCTGTTGAAGATAAACTCACAATAAAAAATAACTGAACACACACATACACACCATTTGCCATGAAAGATGCACGAAACAAAGAACATTCCACAACTCAGAACCCCTGGGACTACTGGGCTACGAGCAGAGGGGCCTGCCGAAGATGAGCTCGCAATCAAAATTTACGAAACACACAAGGAAAAAAAAATACAGCACAAGCGTCAGCATGCTTGTTGATGGTAGAGCAATCTGAAAGTGACTGCGAGATTCCGTGGCTGCGGTGGGGCAAGTGGTGGAGGGGAGAGGCCAGGGGCAAGGAGACAGTTAGGAGGCTGTCGCTCTGGTCTGGAGATGAGAGGTAGAGATACCAGATTAGGACAGAGGCAACGGGAATAGATAAGATGTGACTATTTTAAGGGAATATGATAATCATGTAATAGGTGAGCAATCTGAGCTAAAGTGATTTCCAGGAGGTCCAAGCAGAGATGGAACTGGAAGCCAGATATCCTGAGTTGATGTTCATGCTCAGGGACAGAGCTGTCTCTCCCTGGATAGAGGACCCAAAGGCAGCAAAAACATTTCCTGTGTCCCACAGTGACCAGCATTGCCATCAGTGGAGTTGCAAGAGCACGAAGTGGCCGCCGCTCTCTTTCTCCCTCCAAGGACTGGCCAACGCCAGGATTTCCCTCAGTGGGGTGAGGACCTGCCCCTGCCTGACACCTCTATGGCCCACGGGACCCACCACCTCTTACCTTCTGCTCCAGCTCTTTCCTGCACGCCAGCTCTGCATCCAGCCGCTCCTCACACTGCTGCAGACGCTTCCTGAGGAACTCGTTCTCCATCTGGGCACAGTCGAAGCGCATCTGCCACTCGTCTGCTGCTTAAGAGAGCGTGAGGGAGACCAGGATGAGAGGCAGAGTGAGTGTAAGGCGGGAGTGCCAAGGGCTCTCCTTCCCTTTCTTGGCTCTTTGCGTGCAATTTCACATTCGTTCCTGGAGCCCCTGCACCTCAACCTTGGACTAATAAACTATGCTTTAAGTGCAACTTTTTTAAAAATTGCTTCCTCCAGGAAGCCTGTCCTGATTACCTCCAACTGTCTAAAGTTCTTGACTGCTTGGCGTTCTAGAATTGGTTACCTAATGCTATTCAATTGCCTCTACAAGTGCACTCATACCTTTCTTTTTCCAAGGAAATCCCATAATCCTTAAGGGCAAGGGAACTTTTTTAAGTCATCTCTGAGTCCTTCATATACTCTAGAAGAGTTCCCTACACACAGAAGATTGCCATACATGTTGATTAATGAATCTAATAAAATCAAAAAAGGAAGCATCCTACTGGCCAACCTCATTGTACGTAACCATTAACTGTTGTTTGAATTAACAAATGAATAAAATAGCAATGATTCAAGAGTCTACTAAATGTATAGCTATAGAGACACTGGTCACAAGATGTCTCTATAAGATAACATGGATACCAAGTCCCTTGATTTGGTAAAAATCTAAAAAAAAAAAATCATTTCCTGGTTTGATTAAAACTGTTTGTCTCAATAAAATGGGCTAGTTTAGGTTATGATGTCTTACGTTTTGATCATCTGAATAATAGAATAATGTCCCTTAAGTAAATGGAGCTGTGGAAAACATTCCACAAGTAGACAGCCTAAGATAGAGAATAACCACTTATTCTTCTATCATCCATCCATCCATCCATCCATCCATCCATCCATCCATCCACCCATCTTTCCATCCATCCATCCATCCATCCACCCATCCATCCATCCATCCATCCATCCATCCATCCACCCATCTTTCCATCCATCCATCCATCCACCCATCCATCCATCCATCTTTCCATCCATCCATCCATCCATCCATCCATCCACCCATCCATCCATCCATCCATCCATCCATCCATCCATCCATCCATCCACCCATCCATCCATCCATCCATCCATCCACCCATCCATCCATCCATCTTTCCATCCATCCATCCATCCATCCACCCATCCATCCATCCACCCATCTTTCCATCCATCCATCCATCCATCCATCCATCCATCCATCCATCCATCCACCCATCCATCCATGCATCCAAACACTCATTGAGCACACCACTTTGTACCAAGCACAAGGGATAAATAAATAAATAAAAAGCAATTTCCACCCACGTTCCAGGACAAATCCAGTGGAAGAGACACAAACATGTAGAAATATAGCTGCAACCTAGTCTGACCAGGGTCTACCTAAAGAAGCCTGAGGAAATTCAGGAGGGGACTCAAATTCATAAGGGGACCAAACTTGTTTTCTTCATCATTGTGTTCTCAGAACATATTAATACTATAATGCTTAGCATATAGTAAGTGCTCAATAAGTTTCATTGGCTAGGTAGATGGATGAGTGGTAGGTGAATGGTTGGATAGATGGTAGGGTAGAAGATTAATGGATAAATATTTGGGTAGATAGGTGTAATGGAGGATGGATGATGTTAGTGTGGACAGATAGGTGGGTGCATGGATGAATGGATGGGTAAGTGGATAGATGGATGCATGAATAAATGGATTGATAAATGGATAGATAAATGAATAGTAGAGTAGATGGATAGGTGGGTGGGTGGATGAATAGATGAGTGAATGGATATATGGATACATGGATGGATGGATAGATGGACGGATGAATGTATAAATGAATGGTAGGGTAGATAGGTGGATTGATGGACGGATGAATGGATGGATGAATGTATAAATGAATGGTAGGGTAGATAGGTGGATTGAGGGATGGATGGATGGATGGATGGTAGGATTAAGTTCTTGGAAGAGGTGACCCCAATAGCAATTTCCATATAACCAACTCAAAAGAAGGATGATATAATATTAATAGCAAAGAGTTAAAGCTTGTTCAAGTTTCCAGCAAGGTAATCGTATCACGATGGGAAAAGAATACTGTTCCTTCACCAGGAAAAAGCCTCATGGAAGCAATCAGCATGGCCTGCAAAAGGAAGAGGAAGGGACAGAAAGCATTCCTGCAGCCGCATGCTCCATGCCACGATGAGCTGCAGAGCAAGTGCCGAGAGCAGGTGCAGAGACTGTTCTCCACCCTTCTCGGCTCATCTCCACCTCTGACTGCCCTGCCCACGGGCGGGCGCCACTCTTACTCAGTACGGGTAATTCAGCCTTTCGCTACCCAATCACCTTTTCCCGGGTCTATCTGATCTCACCACTTATACTGCAAGTATCTTGCATGCAGGGCAAACTAAAATTCTTCTGTAACCCCCACAGTGTCCAGCTTGGCGCTGGGTATGTATTGTAAAAGTTACTCTTTAAATATTTATCCGTGCATAAAGAAAAAAAAATATTTTTAAATAATTCATACTCCATCTTGAACCATAGAGGAGGTGGTGGTACCATTGCAGTGGTATAATTAAAATGTTTTATTGCTTCTTTCAACTTTCCTATATTTTAGAAAGTTTCCGTAATGAGTATGAATTACTTTCATAATGAAAAACAAAATATTTGTGGGTTGGCTTCTTGGAACGAGCACCGGGAGATGAGAGCCTATACAGCATCGTGACTAATGTGCCCACCAGCTAAGCACGTCCCCTCTGCTCATTAACACCCTGCCCCCATCTGTGCACGGGAGACACACTGGGGTGCTCCCACTGAGTGCTATTTAGACATGACTCTCAGCCAGATCAAACCGGTGCTGGAGACCGATTTCCGGGGAAATCGCACCGCCCCATGCTGCTGGCTCTGTACCAACATGGTCCCCTCCCCCTGAGTGCACCCTACTTTGTTGGGTCTCCCATATCAGGAAACCTCAAACTCCTCTGTTATTTATGCTTTACTGTAAGTGCCCACCCTGGGGGGTAGCCAAGGTGGGAGGAGTGGAGCAGAAAGCAAATGCACCTTCTCTCTGCTCCACAGACCCCTGACCTCTGTTCCTCGGAGTGTCCCTCACGTTTCAATGGGCGTCGATCTTCTGGAAGGAATGGCGCTAACATTTTATGAAAGCTGACATGCTGGGCTTTCTTCTCACCCAATTCTGTCAGGCTGGGGAGAGGAAGAGGCACAGCGGCAAGTTGATGAAGACGTCACCACGCCAGCCAACCACGACGGATAAGTCTCTGGGCCACTGTGTAAGAAGGGGGCCCGCCCCAGAAGCCCCTCACACCACTGAGCATGTCTGTCACCGGCAAAGCCCGAGTCCTCGCACCTTCTCGCCGTTCAGCACCTGCCGAGGGCCTGATGCAGCTTCTCCGTCCGTAAAATGGGGACGGCAGTAGTTTCTGCTCCACGGATGGCTGTGAAGCTGGACGTCGATCTATCTCGTGAGTTCTCATAATAATAATGATAAAGCAGCTAATATCACAGCTATGCAGCTCACTCCGCACTCTGGGACACTCACACGGCTAAACACTCTCTTTTGGTTATCAGAGACAGTCTGCACTTGAAAGATTAAGAATCCAAGACACCACTGCTTTCCCCAAAGCCACCGGTCTAATGAGAGATAGAGTCAAAGTTCAAATCCAGAAATGCAAGCTCATAGGTTCCACTCTTAACCACTACACTGCCTTCCTCAAAATTTATTTCAAAAAGATGCATAAAGATGAAAAAGTGGCTCGTCCCTAGAGTCGCTATGTTCTAGATCATTCTCTGAATTGTTACCAAACAGCACCTAACACACTCATGACTTGTTACTTGGGGTCTGTTGCATTATCCGCTTAATGTCTGCCTTCCGTGAGTCTGTAAGCCCCGAGAGGGCGGGGACTGTGCCTGTTCGCTCTGCCCAAGTCCCAGCCCCTCGGGCAGGGTCCGGCACCCCCTGAGCGCTCGGTGCGTGTCTGTGAGCCGTGGATCAAATGAAAGGCGGCTTCGCCCACGGCGTCCAGCCCCAGGGCCCAGGCTGCTCACCTCCTCCAGGGCGAGTCCTTTCTGACGCATGCAACTGGATCTTCTGCTGGGCTTCTTCCAGCTGCTTCTCCACTTCTCCCAAATTTTTCTGGACTTGCTCATACTTGCTCTGGAAGAGAGGGCTTAAGGTCCAAACCAGAGCGTGACAGAAGCCCCGGGCTGGTCTTCTCACCCATGGCTCCTCCAAGGCCACGCCTTAGGGAGACTCAAATGCTCCCCGGGGCCCTTGGGCATGGGAGTCAGTCAGCCTGTGCATCCTGCTTGGGCTCACTGGTCCCAGATGTGAGCCAGGGGGGCAGGCCCACCTCCTCCCAGCCACCCCGGACCACCACTCACCTTGAGCTCCTGGACCTCCCGGAAGGCCTGGAGCCGCTCCGCCCGCTCACCCTCCAGCACCCGGCAGGCCACGTCCCCTTTGAAGCGCTCATCGGCGAGCTCCGTGGTCAAGTCGGCAATCTGGGAGTGGAGACGGGGGTTGGGGAAGGGTTGCTCATTGGTGCCTGCCCCCCCCCCACGCACACTCCACAGGGACCACCCTTGGCCCTCATGGAGCAGCGGCCCTCGGGGAGAACCTATGGTTAAGAGCCCAGCCTGCAGAATTGCACTGGCCTTGGCGTGGTAGAACTCTTGGTCCAACACTCCGTAGCCATGTGACTTTAAACCGGGCAGGAGTCCCACCCAATTCTCAGTTTTCTCAATGTCAAAGCCAGGGAGATAACTTAACAGAATTGTTTCGAGGGTTACGTGTGATAACCCATAGGAAGCTTGGCACTATGCCTGGAACATAGTAAATGCTCAATTAAAAAAAATAGCTCATTTTACAGGAAAATCTTTCTAACCACCTCGCCAGACTGACCAACACTGTCCGTCAGTACAACACACCGGTGACTGCCCGCCACGCCAGAACGCTCTTAGGTAGACCTCACCTGTCACGGTTCCCTGTATTCAGCCACCCCTACCAGGTGACAGCCATGCACACCCAGGGTCTTACTATTATTTCAGAATATTACAAGGGTACAAAACATTTCAGTTACATAATTTTCTCTGTACAGTTTGAGTCAAAGTTATAAGTGTGCCTTGTGCCTGTTAGGTGTGAATTTACCCACCCCCTCCCACCTGCCTGACTTCCATTGAGTTTTGCTTCCATATGTGCACATAAGTGTTGATATATTCGCTCTAATTTAGTACTGAGTGCATGTGGTGTTTGTTTTTCCATTCTTGTGGTACTTCACTTAGAATAATGGTCTCCAGTTCCATCCAGGTTAAGAACTCAAGCAAATCAACCCGGATCATTTTTTTCTGTGCTCCCAACCTGTTTATTATTTTTTTTTTTCCGTTGCATTTTTAGTGTAATTATCTATTCAGCTAGCGATGATTACATAAACCTATAAAATAAGACTGGACAAAGAGCTTCCGTGAAAACTAGGTTAAATGCTTTGGAAGGAATTAATAAAGGTAAGTTGCGGCCGGGCGCTGTGGCTCACGCCTGTAATCCTAGCTCTTGGGAGGCCGAGGCGGGCGGATTGCTCAAGGTCAGGAGTTCAAAACCAGCCTGAGCAAGAGCGAGACCCCGTCTCTACTATAAATAGAAAGAAATTAATTGGCCAACTGATATATATATAAAAAATTAGCCGGGCATGGTGGCGCATGCCTGTAGTCCCAGCTACTCGGGAGGCTGAGGCAGAAGGATCACTCCAGCCCAGGAGTTTGAGGTTGCTGTGAGCTAGGCTGACGCCACGGCACTCACTCTAGCCTGGACAACAAAGCGAGACTCTGTCTCAAAAAAATAAAAAAATAAAATAAATAAAGGTAAGTTGCTTTAAAAAAAATGTTGTCAAAGAAATGTAGTGCAACAACTTAAAAAAAAACAAAAAAAACCCTGGAAGTCAAAAATTAGGTTTCTCCATTCAAATCGCTTTGCCATTTGCTCTATTATAAAGAAGTCAAAACTGGAAATCATTTGGTTGTGTATAATGGGTGTAAAAAAGACAAAAGTGGAACTTGGGTTGGAAGCTCATACTCAGAAGGATGTGTTCCTAACTCAGGAATGCAGTAATTTAATTCATACGTGTTTTAAGTTAAAAATCTAATTTTTTTTAGTGAGTTCATACTTGCATTGATTTTTTTTCTTGATTAACTGGCCAACCCCAGATGCCAAATGGGTCAGAACTTGTGTGGGATGATTGTTCCAAAATCATCCTTCAGGGCTTGAGGATGAGCCAAAGAAAGCGAGGATAGAAGCATATTAGTGAAAGTGTTTATGGCCAAGAGGCTCAGACGCAACCTTGCACAGGGGAGAGGTGGACCACGAAACTGAGGCCACCTCTTATAAGAGGCAGTGGCTAAAGACAAGAGGCAGGAATATTTTTTTTAAAGAGGTTGGGCCCAGGGTTCAAGACCAGGGTCAACAACTAACCTGCTATGTGACCCTGGGCAGTCCCTTCCCCTCTGGGGCCCTGGTCGCCTGAGCTGAAAAATGCACTGGATTAGGTGAGGTCACCTATCCTCCTGGGATGTCCATTCTATGCCGGGAACGTTGTGTATGAAGATGTCAGAACGTGTCACTCTCCCACCAGACCCTGTGTGTCATGAGTGGTACCGAGGGTGCCACTGCAGACCGTTTTAACACAAGCTGAATGGTCTCTGCAATGTGGAATGTAGCTGCCCTTCAAAACTAGTCTCTGTCCATGCGTCAGCTCACAGGCTTTCTCAGAATTTACTCAGCTGCCCCATGAAGAGGGAAGACCCAGATCTATGAGTTCCGACATTTTTTTTTAAAAAAATCCCCAAGTATATTACCAAAGAGGAAAGAAAGCAAAGTTGCAGGAAAGAGTATCTGGCATGATCTCATTTCAGTTTGTATTTGCACAGAACAAAGCACTCCCAAACTGCTAGTACCAATTTCTTTTTCCCCCTGGAAGAATGGACTCACAGGAGACTCCAATTTCCCCGTGATGCATCTCTGTACTGTCGATTTTTTTTTTCCTCATCGCTTTGCAATCAGAAAACAAATGAGAAAATAAATAAAATGAAAATCTTTTAAAAAGAGTAAAAAAGGAATAGTGCTATAGGAACGGGGCTGCTTGGTAGATTCCGTGCTTCCTGCCTGCTTCCCTCTTCTAGCCCGCCTTCTTCCCACCCCGTTGACCGCATCGATGACTGCTCAGCCCAAAATGCAGATTTCAACAGAAACAGACATAAAAGGAGGCTCAGGGAGTTGCACAGCAAGTAAGTGGCAGAGCTGAGATTTGAACCCAGAACTGTCAGGTCCAAGCGATGGTCATCAGTGAATGAATGGGGGTGTTCTCCCGGCGTGTGCCTGGTTGTCTGGCAATCATGGCACATCCTTTTGCTACTCCTTACACTGCCGTCTTTAAAGTACACTGGGGAAGTCCTCGAATGACGTGGGGTGGTTGTTAAAATGCAGATTTCTGGACTCTTAGCTCCCCTAAACCAGAATCTCTGAGGCAGAATCCAAGCATCTGTATTTCAACACGTTCCAGGGTGGTTCTTTTGCACAGTGCAACTGAAGAATTACTGCCATGGAAATTGTCAAGCTCTCCTCCTAATTTCGGCCTCACGTTTCGCTCTGGCTGGGTTATATTTGCTTATGGTCATGCAAAACTCTTCTCACTGGGACAGCGCTGACCTGCAGTGGCCACGCTACACGCGCCGGTGCAGTCCAGGAATGCCCCGGATCACACCCCTAACCACCAACCACCACCCCAGCCCTGAAATCAGCACTCATTCCAAGCACCAAGATTGTGTTCCCTCCACCTTAGCCAATTAGTGTGAAACTTAATTTGTTCTAATCAGCCGGAGCAACGGGAGCACAGAATTAATTTAATGCATTAATTTTGAGTTTCACAGAACCCAAAGTCTGGAGTCCAAAGGACAATCAGTCCTTTCCAATTGGGGAAATGACAGATGCTTTTCACAGAGACAAGGAGCCCCTGATCTTGCCTTGTCCCCACAAAGCCCTCTCCCTTCCCACACTGTGGGCCCGGAGTGGGCACCGTGCCCGGAGCTGTTAGGGGGATGCAAAATGAAAACCAGCTTAATGAGGGGGAGAGCCTGGCTCACAAACCCAGAAGGGTCCTTGAAGATTAGTCAAGGACCAATTAACTAGAAATTATCTTGAAAACAGCCCTGGATCTGCCACTTGGCCAAATCAGCAGAAATATTCTCTCTACTTAGGGACAATGACTCCAAGGGCCTGCTAGAAAGAAGGGGGCAGGAATGAATGAATTTGGTGTATATTTTGTAGGGAATCTAAGAGAAATAACATGTTCCCTGTACTGGCATCATTTGAAGGTTGGGAGAGAAGTGAGTAACTGGGATTTGATAGACATAAAGTGCTGGGGCTGTCACTGTTGCTTGTTATTTATGGATCTGACAAGCACTATATGAGCACCTACTGTGTGCCAGGCCCTGCTCTGGATGACCCCGCTGTGCAGCTGGAGAGACCAGTAAACTACAGGGGCATGCTGACAAGCACTATATGAGCACCTACTGTGTGCTAGGCCCTGCTCTGGATGACCCCGCTGTGCAGCTGGAGAGACCAGTAAACTACAGGGGCATGCTGACAAGCACTATATGAGCACCTACTGTGTGCTAGGCCCTGCTCTGGATGACCCCGCTGTGCAGCTGGAGAGACCAGTAAACTACAGGGGCATGCTGACAAGCACTATATGAGCACCTACTGTGTGCTAGGCCCTGCTCTGGATGACCCCGCTGTGCAGCTGGAGAGACCAGTAAACTACAGGGGCACGCATGGGTCTTGGCTTGACCCTATTCTCAGCTTTTATATTCAAGGGCTCTTGAGCCCCAAACCCTCTGATCCACAGACAGCAGTAAACAGTGACCTTTCCCTCTTGTCCTACAGGTTTCAATTAGCACAGGAAGGACCTGTTCATCATAACCTCTTGTATGGGACGGAGGTCACACTCTTGGAAAGCTGGGCTAGATTACTGCTGAGCTACTTTGCACTCGTCACCTTCTTTAAGCACATCACATACCTTATGAGGAGGGTATTTTTGTTATCCCCTTTTTACGGAGCAGGAAACTGAGGCATGGGAAGGAGAATGATTTGCTAAGGCTCACAGAGGGTAAGTATCGGAGGCAGTCCAGCCCAGGCGGCCAGGCCCCCAGCCCCCGGCTCTTAACCACCTCCCTCTCTTCCGTCTCACGTCCCCCATCTGACTCGATGCCCACACGCCCAGGCCCCTGGAGGTCAGCCAAGCAGGGGCCATCGTCCACCTGGCACCGACCAGGAAAGCCACAGCTCAGAGAGGTGAGCTTAAATAGCCACCGAGGTACGGACAAGGCCAGATGAGATCTGGACCTCGGCCATCCTTGCTGGGCTTTGGCCAAAGGCGGACTATGTGGACAACAGCCCCCATCAACCTGAGCAAGGAAAAGGGAACACGAGCCAGTGAGTAAAGGATCGGGCCAACTGCAGCACCAGCTGGCTTTGTGTGCTGTTTGTCAAGGAGATTAAGCCACGGATGGCTTCGGTCTCATGGTGCCACCCTCAGAGCTGCCACAGTCACCGGGGGAAACTCAGAACAAACCTCCAGCTTAGCCTCAGGCTCTGGGACTCCCCAGAGACACACGCTGGGCATCAGTTCGGGCATCCCCCCTGTGCCTTCTTCCCTTCCAGGGAGGAATCCCAGCTGGGCACACCGCCCGCTACTAAGTAATAGTAACGGACAGTAACCATAGTAACAATGGCCACCATCGGCATAGGTTCACCCACAAAACCCTCTCAGTGCTGGGAGGTGGGAACCAACATTGTCTCCAGGCTGCAGATGAGGAAACTGAGGCACCAAGATGCAGACACTCACCCAAGGACACCAGCCAGCTGGTGGCCACTGAGCCCTCACTGCCAGTCACTCACCAGACTGCCTCTTGGGGACTCAAACAATATGTGTCGAATAAACTCATGTATGAAAGAAATTTGTACAAGTGAGAGCTCTACAGCCTGTGGCATGTCGGCGGGAACGGGGCCACTGGTAAGAATGCCGGTGGAAGGGTCATGTCTCTGAGTGGGCCGTATCGGGGTGACACACCCCCAACTGGGCTCAGGGGCCCTCCAGGGAGAACGGGCAGTTATAGCCTTTCAGGAGCTTTAGAGGGGACTTCAAGGGCCCCAAATTCTTCCCCCCAAAGAGGACACAAGCCCTTGGGGTCCTGGTACCCACACATCCCATCTCGAAAGTTTTCTTTGGTCCTGTCCTCCCTTCAGGATGGAGCCCGAGCATCTAGCATGATTCTCATGGCCCTGCGATCTGGCCCAGCTTGGCGGCCTGTCCCCTGTCCCCATAACCACTCCCCCCATACACAACATCGCAAACATCAGGGCTGCACCTGCCAGAGCGGATGGCACGCTCTGTCTCTGCTCTCGCAGTGCCCTCTCCCTGAAGTGTCCCCCTGCCTCGTCACCTTGGAGGCTAGCTCCTGCTTGTCCTCTAAGACCCCTCCCCTAAGAACCCCTCCCAGACGGGCGTTAGTTAACCCTGCTGTGGTCCTCTATGAGCACGCCCATGCGGTGGCCACAGCACCTCTGCAGCTGTCTGCTGGAAGGAGACCCTCCCAAGCAGGTCCCCATCACGAAGGCCCAAGAGACCCTGGTGTCCTAAGTCAGATGGGAAACCGGGCTGCCCCTACCCCCTTGGGGAGCAGGGAGCTACAGCCCAGCGCCCCACAGAAGGGCATGTTGCCATGGCAGGACCATGAAGCTAGGAGTCAGGAGAGCTGGGGTGCGGTCTGGGCTCAGTGGCCAGCTGACCGCATGACCCTGGCAAGTCACCTCCCTTCCCCTCCTAGAGATGAGCCCGAGAGCCACATGCATGGTCACTGTGACCAAACTCCCTCCTACTTTGCAAATGGACCTTCTGACCTAAATCTCCAGTCCCCACTGCAGCCTGGATTCTCTCTGTAATTCTTTACCAAAAAAGCAAAACCTCTCGGGCGAATGAGGCCGGAAATCCTGAGTGCATGGGCCTCGGTCGTTTGCCATAGGCAAGGTCTTGAAGGAAACCTTGAAAGGAACATAATCCAGAGAGGGAAGAGAACACCTCAACCCCGAACCCGGCCACATAACCTGTGTGCTCCCAAAGCCTTGTGGGTACTTTTGACAAGAAGGCGTGTGGTTCTCATGAAAATAAAAACCCACTTTGCATCAGGGGCAGATCTTGCACGCTTGAAGAATATTTGTAGCCATCTTCTCCTCGCCTCTTCCTCGGCTTCCTCCCAAATGAAGCACTTAAATCATTTTGCAATAACGTTGTCTTTTTAATAAGCCTAGTCAAATGGAGTTTCCGCTGATGAGACGCAGTATGTCTCAACAATGTTTCCATTCATCGTGTCTTCTCTACTGAGACAAAGGGGTGGGGCGCAGAGGCTGTGAGCAGTGGCAAGCGTGTGTTCATGACACGTGGCCCTGAAGGGGTGTCCCATCCCCAGCTGTTAACAGAAGCTCCCTTCCAAGAAAGTGGACCCACGCAGGTGGGGAGGTACCTTTCAGTTGGTTCTCTAGTCTAACGTTTCTCAAAGTGGGGTCCCAGGATGAACAGTTTCAGCATCGCCAGAGAACCTGCTAGAAATACAGGCTCTGCGGGACCAGCTTAAGCCTACCCGCTCAGAATCTCTCAGGCTGGGGTCTAGCAATCTGCAATCTAATAAGTCCTATGGGGGTTTCTGACACACTTTTAAGTATAATAACCACTGCTCTAGAGCGCCATGACCCCTGTGGCAGGGTCACCTTGGGAGTCTGTTAAAGAACCAGTGGAGGAGTAACCTCCCTCCATCCCCACCAAGACCTCCCTCCTGCGTCAAACCTTCAGGAGGTGCAGGCAGAAGCTACACGGTTAACCACTCCCCAGGTGGCTATGATTTTTTTTTTAACATGTAAAAGCAACACGTATAAGCCCGTGGTAACTTTTTTTAGGGGGAGGGGAATTAAAGCCCTTTTTTCAAGTAAAATCTTACATGGGCCCCCCCTATACTGCATTTCACCAAAGGTGAGCTGACACTGATTATAAGATGCTCTTGTTACAGAGTGTAAGAGAAGAAGGCACTCACAATTGTTAAATAGAAGATCACATTGATGGTTAAGATATGACCCAATTTAAAAGATGCAGAAAGGTGGGAAAATGTGCATTTGAGAATTGACAAAATATAGAATGAAACCCAAAACTGCAGATACTGCAACTGATGCCAGTTTGAGAGCCCTTTGACCTCGTCCTTACCTCGTTGGCAGCCCCCGAAGAAACACTCATGGTTTCAGGAAGCACAATGTAAAATGATTGCATCCAAAAAGGCAAACCACAGAGTAGAAGAAGATGTCTACAATACATGTATCTAACAATGCAACTTATATCCACAGTATATAAAGAACTGCTACACATCAATAAGAAAAACAATAGAAGAGTGGGCAAAAGACTTGGAAGACCACTTTGCCAAAGAGATAACCAAATAGCTAGAAACATGTGAAAAAGCACACAGTGGAAGACAATTTGGGACTACCACACGTCCGCCAAAATTGCTACATGGAAAAGACAGACACTACCAAGCGCTGGTGGGGATGCAGAGCAACTAGAACTCTCACCTATTGCCATGGGAGTGCAAATTAATACAAACGCCTTTAACAAACTGTTTAGCAGTGCCTATTAAAACTGCACATAGAAATAGCTTTTGTAAAACCCAGCAATTCCATTCCTGGATATATTCCTAACAGATATATGTATAAAATGTGCACCGAAGGACATGGTACAAGAATGTTTACAGCAGGTTTATTCATAACAGTTCAATTTTTTAAACTACTAAATAAATATTGATAAATAAACCTGGAAACAACCAAATGTCCCTTGAGAGTGGAATGAATAAGCAGTGGTCTATTCACATGGTAGAATACTAGACATCAATGAAAATGAACAATTCACAACAATGCAGATGCATGTCACAAACATAACGTCCAAGGGATGAAACCAGACACAAGTGAGTCCACACATTTGTGTGCATTGAGGTAAAGTTCGAAAACAGGGAGAAAAGTATCTATAGCGTTAGCAGTCGGTTGGGTTATCCCTTGGGTGCTAGGGACTCAGGAGGCAAGAGGGGGATTTGTGGGGGAGCTGGGAATGTCCCGTGTCTCCTTCTGGGCATCTGTTGCAACAGAACATCAGTGCATTTACTTTGTGAAAATTCGCTGAGCTACACAGTTATGACATGTGCACTTATTTGTATATTGGTCTGATTTAAAGTTTAAGAAGAAGGAGGTGAAATAGGAGGAAAAAGAACTAGGAACAGGAACAAGAGGAGGAGGAGGAAGGGAGAGAGGGATTTGGGGAGAAGAAAGACATCATGACACTCAGTCATCTACATGTGCTTCCCGGAGAAAGCTCTGCTTTGCCTTCTAGTTGAATTATTTTTATGGAATTTCTATCACGCCCTTGGCTTGCAGTTCAGTATGATGCTACCAAAATCACTCCTGCAGAATCCCTCTTTTATTTACTATGTGAATATTGCTGACGTCGTACTCCGCCCTATCCCTTACTGCCCATTTTATGAGGCTTCATGGGATAAATTTCCCTAACACCTCAATACTCTGAAAAGTTACTCATCTCAAGAACAAGTGGTTTTGTTTGTTTGTTTTTCAATCTAGGCACAACATGTCTATGGAATATCTAGTTTCCTTCTTAGCTTTGGCTTCTAGGAAGCTCAGTATTAGATTTTCCAGCCCAACTTTAATGGTTCTATTCACCCATTCTGTGTCTATTCCATGCCAGGGAGCTGTGGTTAGTTGACAAACAAGACACATCTCTGCCCTGGGGGGGTCTCACAGTTTGGCGAGAACACAGACATGCAGAAAGTTGTTAGAAAACAGTCAATCAACGCTGTGAGGGGAAACACAGGGCTGGTGGTAGCACACAGTAGGGCCCTAACGCACCCTTCAAGGTCAAAGACGTCTTCTTGGAGGAAGTACCACCCAAGCTGAGTGAAAGGGATGAAGAGGCATTCGCCTGGTGCAGAGGGTGGAGGGCGATGTTCCAGGCAGAGCGAACAGCACATGCAAAGTCTGTGAGGCGAGAGGGAGTCTGAAGCCAATGGTAGATTTCCATTTTCTCTTTCCCTGGCTTTGTATACTCTTCAACCTTTATTTTGCTTTGCTCTTAGCTTTTACTTTAATTTGTTCAAGGCTCCATACAATCCTTTTGTAATTATATGTGATATAAAGACATAAAGAGCCAGGCAGAATACCCTGCAGGTGCAAACACTTGTTTTCTTGGTTCAAGTCCCAGAAGCCTGAGCTTTCCTTCCTTCTCCACATTCCCCCGTGAGCTGTTGCTCAGGATGTTGAGGATGTTCATCTCAGCCCTCCATGTCTGTCCCAACAGCCAATGGGCAGCAAACCCCCTGTGGGCCCTGACAGCTCGTGATTAATGACTGCCTCAAATGTCAGCTCACTGGGAAGGAATTTCTACAAGAAACCCCCTGATATTCCCAACCAACCCACAGCTCTTCAATTTTTAACTTCTGCTGCTCCATTCCTTGCTGCTTTCAGCAAAAGAGGTCAGGCAGCTTGCTCCCTAGAGACACGAGTGAGACTGCCAGGCACTGTGAGTCATTGCAACTTAACAGTATTTTGCATAAGAGGGGACAGGCTCAGGGTGCAGTGGCTCAGCCTGGCCTGTCCTTGCACCCTGTGCAGATGGGACCCTTCCTAGAAGGAGCCCCAGCTTCCTCCTTCCTCATGGCCAACTCCACAGTTGACACTTTATTGTGGCTTTAGGAGTGGGCATGGGTGAAATAGATGCAATTTCACAGGGAGGATGGGAAGGGGTGGAAAAGAGAGAGCTCCTTCCCAAACCTTATTCCACATTCTCACGTGAGCCGGCCAGGCTCAACTCGGGCTGTCAACATGGGAAGAAGAGTGTGTTCTGTTGGCTTTATCATAAATCCGATTACAGCTCCCTTTGTCCTTCAACCAAACCAAGTGATACTATCAGTAATAATAACACCAGGCCCTTGCAGGTGTAGCAAGCCTTAGTTTTGCTCTGGAATGACAAATATTAGCCCTCATTGCGTTAGAATGCTTGCACTTGCCATTGCTACTTTCTCCCAGATCTGCACATAGATGGCTACATCGAGTTATTCAGATCTGGAACCAAAATAGGCTCCATTCAACCTCCATTACTGTCACCTCCCTCTGCTTTGTATCCATAACATGTCGCAATCTGTAACTCGTTTGCTTGAGGTCTATCTCCCTCTAGACCTTGTGAGGACAGGGACTTCACCTCGTGTCCCTAGCTAATTTCCAAAGCGTCTAGTCAAATGCCTACCACATGGGAGATGTTCATATATACACATTTGTTGAATAGGTGAATAAATGGGTTCCATTTGGTCTTCAACAGGACCCTGTAAGGTACCCAGGGCTTTGTGGGAAAACAGAGCTGGGGCCCAGGCACAATGGCTCACACATGTAATCCTAGCAATCTGGGAGGCCAAGGCAGGAGGATTACTTGAGCTCAGGAGTTTGAGACCAGCCTGAGCAAGAGTGAGATCC